>NC_056747.1:1229384900-1229404900 GCF_019279795.1 Protopterus annectens | reverse complement strand
GGGATCCATCGCCCATGGGGATGTTTCGGAACAGGCCAAAGGAAGGGAAACCAGACCTGGCAAGGCCAAAAGGGAGCAATGAGGATCAACAAAGCTCTGCAATGGGCTGCTTTCTGAAGAAACTTCAGTATGAGGGGCCTGGACAATAACCATAAAAAAGACCTGAAGGCCAAGCAAATGTCAGCGTGCGGCTGGGTACCTGTCCCGGAGAGGGAAAAAGGACATAACCGCTGTCAAACTTGGTGCTGGACAGAGACACAAACAGGCCGTAACACAGAGTGCCCCAGAGCCGAAAAATTTTAGCTGCCATAACTGGATTTAGGGGCTACTGGTGGGGCAAAAGAATATTCCTGCTGAAAAGGTCAGTCAGAATGACTTCCCAAGAAAGTACAGTTTTGTACCTACCATAAATGTAGATGTCCGATAGATATGCAACTGCAGTCCTGACATATGGGTTGTCCTGCCTCAGGCAGCCCTTCGGTCGGCCGGATTCGAAAGTCCGGGTCCGGCGTCGGCCGATGTCGCCTACTCCCCGACGTCAGAGCGGCTGGGGCATAAAGGCATCCGCTGACGCCATCTTCTTCAGTGTTTCTTGCCCCAGATGCCAGGTGCCCTCCAAAGAAGGCTAAATTTGGTGAATGGATTAATAATTCCAGACATGCACAACAGTAATAAACATACACCATAACAGATATCCCCAGCTAATAGAGGAAAGGGAGAATGGACCCAAAAGGAAAATTGCAGAGGGGTAGGAAGGAGGGAAAACCTGACAGCAGTTGCATATCTATCGGACATCTACATTTATGGTAGGTACAAAACTGTACTATGTCCTTCAAGAATGCAACTGCAGTCCTGACATATGGCTTGAATACCATAGCCAAGCTGGGGGTGGTAGGATGTAAGAAAGGGATGGTGTAGCTAAAATGCCCTGCAGGACTGCCGAAGCAAAGCCTGCTCGGGAACTGGAGTATAAAGGCAGGTTGTAGTGTTTGGTAAATGTATGCACGGAGCTCCATGTAGCAGCCTCTAGAATGTCCTTTGTAGCCACTCCTCTTAGAAAGGCTGTGGATGTGGCTATAGCTCTGGTGGAGTGTGGCCTAATATTGGCTGGCACACCTTTTCCATGGAAAGAGTAACAGAATCTGATGCAGTGTCCAATCCATTTTGAAATTGTTTGGAGATTGCCTTTCCTTGCACTCCAGCAGCATAAGCTACAAAATAGTTGGTCAGACTTTCTGGTGGTCTTTGTTCTGTCCAAGTAGTAGCGTAATTGTCTGTGTATGTCCAAAGTGTACAGCAGCTTTTCCCCCTTATTTTGAGGGTTGGGAAAGAAGGTAGGCAGGTGAATTGCTTGATTTAGAGACACCCTGGATATCACTTTTGGCATGAATGAAAGATTGGTTCTTATAGAGAAACTCTGTCCTGATGAAAAATGTGAAAGGGAGGTACTGCCATCAGGGCCTGTATCTCCGAGACTCTTCTTGCTGAGGTAACTGCCAACAGGAAAACCATTTTCCAGGAGAGAAATTGCATTTCTGAAGATGCTGCTGGTTCAAAAGGAGGAAGAGTTAATTTTTCCAAGACGAAATTGAGGTCCCATGCAGGTACTGGTGGTTTTCTGGGAGGTTTGATGTTCTTTATCCCTCTTAGAAACTGTCTTAGCAAGGGATGTGAAAACACAGGTGGATCACAGTTGTATTTTGCTGAGATTGCTGAAGCGTGAATTTTTATCGAAGAATATGAGAGGCCACTATGAAACATTTCTGCCAAGTATTCTAATATCTGTGGTATGCTCATTACTGATGCATCTTGACCCTTGTTGGCATTCCAGATGATGAATCTCTTCCACTTGGCTGAATAGGTCTGCGTGCTTCCAGCAAGATTTCTTGTACTTTTTCGGAAAGTGAGGTATGGGTGAAGGTCATGTAACCCTCCAAGCTGTCCGCTGCAATGTTTGCAGGTTTTGATGAACAGTCCTGTAATTGTGCTGTGTTAGAAGCACAGGCCATTGAGGCAAGGGCCACGGTTTGGTGCGAGTTATGCTCAGTAGCAATGGATACCAGTGCTGCCTTGGCCAGTCTGGAGCTATCAAAATTCCTTTTGGTTGTTCTGCTTTGATCTTCAGTAACACCTTGGTCAGTAATGGTAGAGGAGGGAATGCATAAATTGTTAGGGAATTCCAGCTGAAGGAGAGGGCATCCGTTCTCCAGGCTAGAGGATGGTGCATCCTTGAACAGAACTTCTCCAAGTGATGATTGAGGAGAGAAGCAAAGAGATCTATGTCCGGTCTTCCCCATGCACCTGTTATTTGTGAGAAAATGTGTGGATGCAGCATCCATTCGTGCGGATCCAAGAAATTTCTGCTCAGCCTGTCCACCAGAACATTGTCCTTGCCTGGAACAAACTGGGATTGCAAGTGGATGTTCAGTTTCAGGGACTTTTCCCAAAGAATCATTGTTAGTCTGCAGAGGGGGTAAGAGTGAATGCCTCCCTGCTTGTTTATATACCACATGACAGTGGTGTTGTCTGTCCTTATTAGCAGATGACCTTGCTGAAGGGATTTCCCGAATGCCTCGATTGCATGTATGACTGCCAACATCTCTTTCTGATTTATGTGCAGATGCATTTCCCTGGGAGTCCATTCCCCTTGAATGCAACTGCCCTCCATGTGCGCCCCCCATCCATGATCTGAGGCGTCTGTTGTAATGGTTTGACTTGCTAGAGGTTTGTTTAAAGACATGCCCTTGTTTAAATGACTTGCTTGAGCCCACCACAAAAATTCCCTTTGCAGGCATGGAATGAGTGGTATTACGTCTTCTAGATTTTGGCTGTGTTGAGACCATAAGTTTTTTAGGTACCATTGTAGCTTTCTCATGTGTAGTCTTGCCAGAGGCACCAGAAGAATGCAAGATGCCATGAACCCCAGGGCCTGCAGGATTTTCCTTGCGGTCAGCTGGGTGAGCTTTGCTAGGCTTTTGAAGTAATCTGGTAAATGTTCTTGTTTCTCCTCTGTGAGGAAAGCCATTTGTGATTGTGTGTCCAATTTGGCTCCTAGAAAAATCATCTGTTGGGATGGCAGTAGTCTTGATTTTTGAATGTTGACTGTGTATCCCAAAGCCTGTAGTAATTGAATGACATAATCCAAGTGTCTTATCAAGGTTTGTTTGCTGTCTGCTTGTATAAGGCAGTCGTGCAGGTAAGGGTATGTTTCAATCCCCTGGAGCCTGCAATGTACAACTACTGATGCCAGGCATTTCGTGAATACTCTGGGCGCAGTAGATAAGCCAAACGGCAATGCTGAGAATTGATAATGCTCTGATCCTGCAAGAAATTTGAGGTATCTTCTGCAACTGTGTCTGATTGGGACATGCAGGTATGCCTCCTTGAGGTCCAGAGTAACCAGCCAAGACCCCTTGCCCAGCATGGGAAGGAGTTGCTGTAAAGTCAGCATTTTGAATTTTGGCACAATGAGAAAAGTGTTTAGAGCGGACAAATCCAGTATAGGTCTCCAATGTTTTTCTTTTCTTGGAACAAGGAACAGTCTTGAATAGAATCCCTGGCCTTGTTCCTGAGGAGGAACCTTTTCTATTGCTTTTATTTGTAACAGCTTTGAAACTTGTATGAATGCCTCTGCCCTTTGATTTTGTGGCAGGTTTGGCATGCCTTGTCTCGTTGGTAAGGTATGGAAGTGGAACCTGTAACCTTGGTCTACTATGTCCAGAATCCATTTGTCCTTTGTTAAAATGTGCCAGTTCTTTGAGAATAAGGATAATTTTCCACCTAGAGGTGCTTCTCTTTGAGCCTTGGTTGGTGGGGTGAAAGTCAAGTCATTGTGATTGTCCCTGTGGTGCAGCTCAACTCCCTGCGCCACTTCTCTGACTTGGAGGTTGCCATTGGCGGCCCCTGTAAGAGCCTCGGTATTGCCCTCTACCTCGAGCACGCCTGTTTTTTCCCCTTTGAAACTTGTCAGTGTCTGGAAAGGACCAATTCTTTGAAGGCCAATTCCTGCTGAATCTAGGTGGCTGAACCTGGAGGAAATCCTTGACTGTCTGTACTGATTAAGCCTTTTCCTCAATAGACTTCAACACATCCTGTGCATTAGCACCAAAAAGCTTCTGTTTTTCCAGAGGTGCATCTAGGAGCTTAAAGATGGTCTGGCAGTGGCTGTTCTTTCAGCCAAGCATGTCTACGTATAACGGCCCCTGTCATAGCTGACCTACATGAAGCTTCCAATGCATCATAACCACACTGAAGAAAATGATTGCTAACCTGCTGAATGTTATGAACCAAATCCTGCAATGCCTTTCTATCTATAGGCTCAGTAGAGGCTAGCTTTTTCTGCAAATCATCCATTAAGTAATCCTGGCACTGAAACATATGAAAAAGACAGTTAAGTGACCTCATGGCAAGGGTGGAAGAGGTATAAACTTTTTTGCCCCATTTCTCCAGGGACCTTGATTCCCTGTCTGCGGGCAAAGGGTTTTTGGCAGAGGAAGTAGCCACTCCTTTTGGCCCCGGAGAAATAGTTTCTAGATCCACAGAGTGGGCCTTGAAGAGATGCTTGTGAGTTTCAGGAACCCTGTAATATCTGTCTGGCTTGACAGGAGCAGGAGGGAGAGAATCAGGGGAAGCACTGGAGTCTGAGTATACATCCTCCAAGACATCCAACACTGGAGGAATAGCTAGTGGTCTGTGCTGGGGTAACATGAGAAAGGTATGTAGCCTTTTCCTGGAGTCAGAAAATTCCTGGCCCTGCCACTGAAAATGTTCTCTCATGGAGTGGAGAACTTCTCCGAAAGAAATATCCTCTGGAGGAGAGGCAGAAGGAATTGATTCCTCAGCATCAGAGTCCTCGTAGGCCTGGAAGGATTCTTCCTGGGTATCTGAGTGCTCAGAATCCCTAGAGACCTCATCTGAAGAGAGGTTATCTGGCTGTTCTGTCCTAGGCCTTTTATCTGCAGGAGGCTGAGAACCTCTGTCTGGGTGCGACTGAGAACCTCTGATTAGAGAGATTAGATCTGCAGCTAGGGTCATGATCTGTTTATCAGAAGAAAGGCTCTGGGAACTAGTTTTAGGAGGATGGGCCTTAGCCTGGCTGGCAGCCTTAGCACGTGTGTAGGCCTTGATGGACATGGAGACTGGAGGCCTAGCTGCCCCACGTGCAGGAGTAACTTTATCCACTGGTATGGTGTCAGGTAATTCTAGAGCTTCGGTTTCGGGAGGAAAATCAACAACCGGCACCGGGGTAACCTCCGGGACCTTAGTAAGCGGTAAAGCGGTGTCGTCGGCCTGGAGCGGTTGAATTACCGCCTCCGAAGAGGCCGATGCACTCGCGGTAGGCTTAGGTGTGGTATCGGTGGATGACGTGGGCCGAGGATGTCGGTCCCGGTCCTTACACATTTTGGAAATATGTGCTGTCGGTTGTTCCGACGGCATGATAGAAGCGTAATTTTCGCCAAAAAAGTCTTCGGCAAATTCTGCCCGGCGCCTGAGTGTGCGCTTATTAAAGCGAGCACAGGCCGAGACGACGTGGTCTGGGCCCAGGCAGGGAAGGCAGTAAGAGTGGAAGTCCTTATGAGGTATTTGTTTACCACAAGACAAACAATTGCTAACCTTTTCAATTTTTTCTGACATCGGCCGAGGCAAGAAAAATGTTCCCCAACGGGGTACTTAGCTTTTTGATGACTTCGGTAACTGAAAACACAGGAGCTGACCGACCGGCACTTGCGAACTGCTTCTGCTTCGGGCACTGCGCGGCAAGAAAGACTGAAGAAGATGTCGTCGGCGGATGCCTTTATACCCCAGCCGCTCTGACGTCGAGGAGTAGGCGACATCGGTCGACGCCGGACCCGGACTTTGGAATCCGGCCGACCGAAGTGCTGCCTGAGGCAGGACAACCCACATGTCAGGACAGCAGTTGCATTCTTGAAGGACATCATGCATTGCCACCAGAAAGCACTGAGAGCAGATCTACTGCCAGATCCTCATGGCCTCTCAACAAAGAGGGTAAGAACATGTCTTCCCCCCACCCCACCCCCACTTGCTGAGGTACCAAACTAAGAACAAGAAAAGCTCCATTTATTTGCAGATGATGTTTTACATCAGACAAAATTTAAGTAAAGGACATCTGTGGTATGGAATATTTCAAGACCGTTTCAATTCTATTCGGGAAATAACCATAAGGAAGGTAAAACAAAAGACTACACAGCTATAAATTACATACCCACACATGAATTGGTTCAGCAATACCCATGTTTATGAGGACACAATAAAAAGTACAGTTTTGTATCTACCATAAATGTTGATGTTCGAGTGTACACCCTGCTGCAGTCATCACACTTGGGTTATCCTGTCGTCAGGTGGTCCCATAGTCGGCCTGAATTCCAAAGTCTTGGTCTGGCGGCGGTTGCTGTTGCTTCTTCCCTGACGTCAGTGCGCCAGGGGTATATATGATGCATCCGACGCCATTTTCTTCAGTTTTTCTTGCCCCAGATGTCAGGTGCCCCCAAAAAGGTGGTCAGTAATTAGTACCAATCTAAAAAATTTAGCACAAACACAACATCCCTCCAGCTATCTGCAAATACATCACAAAGGTATTGTAAAGATTTAGTTAGGTCAGAGGGGATGGAGGGAGGGAGGGTAACCTGGACTGCAGCAGGGTGTATACTCGAACATCTACATTTATGGTAGGTACAAAACTGTTCTATGTTCATCGTGTTACCCTGCTGCAGTCATCACACTTGGGTTGAATCCCAAAGCTAAGGATGGGAGGAGGAGTCACAGAGGGTTAGAGGAGGCTAGAAGGCCCTGCAGAACTGCAGTGGCGAAGCCAGCTCTAGTCTTAGAGTAAAGTGGTAAGTGGTAGTGTTTGGTGAAAGTGTGTACTGAACTCCAAGTTGCAGCTTCCAAAATATCCTTGGTTGGCACCCCCCTGAGGAAGGCTGTAGATGTAGCTGCTGCCCTGGTAGAGTGGGGCCTTATGCTAGCAGGAACTGGTTTACCATGATGGGTATAGCAAAAACGAATACAATGTCCTATCCATTTGGAAATGGTCTGTTTTGATATAGCCTTCCCTTGTGAAGCTGCAGCATAGGATACAAAGAGCTGGCCAGACTTTCTGAAAACCTTAGTTTCATCCAAGTAGTAACGTAGTTGCCTGTGAATGTCCAAGGAGTGCAGGAGCCTTTCTCGTTTGTTCTGTGGATTTGGAAAGAAGGTGGGTAAAGTGGATAGTTTGATTTAGAGCCACACTGGATACCACCTTAGGCATGAAGGAGGGATTAGTTCGAAGAGAAACTCTGTCTTGATGGAAAATGAGGCAAGGCTCTACTGCCATTAGTGCCCGAAGCTCTGAGACTCTTCTGGCTGAAGTTATTGCTAGCAGCAGGGCAGTCTTCCATGATATAAACTTTACATCAGTAGAGAAAGCTGGTTCAAAAGGAGGTAGCGTAAGTTTTTCCAGAACAAACTTGAGGTCCTAGGTTGGTGTAGGTGCTCTCCTGGGGGGCCTAATGTTTTTGGCCCCTCTGAGAAACTGCCTTACAAGCGGATGTGAAAATAAGGGAGGATTTGTGTTGTAGTGGGCTGAAATAAGCTGAGGCGTGGATTTTAATAGATGAGAAAGAAAGTCTTTTGTGCAACATCTCAGTTAAATACTGTAGAATCTGAGGTATGTGAAGCTGACGGGTATTTTGGCCTTTAGCTTGGTTCCAGGTGCAAAACCTTTTCCATTTGTCCGAGTAGGCCTTCCTGGTGCTGGGCCTCCTAGCTTCCATAAAGTACAGTTTTGTACCTACCATAAATGTAGATGGGAGATATTCTCGCATATCATAACGCAACAACTCTGTCTGTCTGTCAGGCAGCCCTTCAGTCGGCCCAGTTCAAAGTCGGGTCCGGCCGGGCTGATGTGCACGCTTCACCCGCGTCATCTCTGTTGGGGCCTCGGGTATATAAGCATCAGCCCATTTTCTTTTTTTTCAGTTCTTGCCCCAGATGCCCAGAAGCCCTCTAGAAGGCTAAAAATTTTGGATAGATGCCAATGTTTCCAAAAGATGAGGTAAACACAAAAATACATGAAAGCTATTAGAACTTTAGAAGCTATTAACAGGGTAGAAAGTACCAGGAGGAGGAGAGGGAGGGGAAGGAGGTGACTGCAGATCAATTAGGACATCTACATTTACATTAGGGTAGGTACAAAACTGTAACTGTACCTTCATGGATGCATCTGCAGTCATAACAACTGGGTAGAATACCATAGCCAACTAGGTTCCTGTTGCATAGCACGAAAAAGTTGTCAGTCAGTCTGGCTTTTTTTTTGTTCTGTCCAAAGTAGTAGCGTAGCTGTCTATGTACATCAAAGGTGCAGTATTCTTTTTCCCCTTTGTTTTGTGGGTTGGGAAAAGAGTAGTGGATTGGATTGCCTGGTAAGGACACTGGATACCACCCTTAGGCATAATGTAGGGATAGTTAGTCCTCATGGACCTATATCTTTGGTGATTAGAGAAAAGGTTTGCACTGCATTAAGGGCCTGTAGTTCTGAAACCCCTCCTTGCTGGTAATTGCCAGTAGGAAAGCAGTTTTCCATGACAGGTGTTGCAGGTCTGCTGTTGCTGCTGGTTCAAAAGGCATTTTTCTAGCACAAAGTTCAAGTCCCAGGCTGGTAATGGTGGTTTCCTTGGATGGGTTACATTCTTGATTCCTCTGAGAGGAACTCTGTGAGCAAAGGTGTGTGAAGAAGGTGGAAATCAAAGCTGTATTCTGCTTGAGCTATGAATCATTGATCTTGATGGAGGAAAGGGACAGGCCTGCAAGAAGTAGTTAAGCCCAGATACTCAGAATGTTGGCATATCTATGTTTGATACATCTTTACCTCTTGAGCTCCAAATGACAAACCTTTTTCATTTCCCCAGCATAGTTTCTTCTTGTTGAAGGTCTGTGCTTCAAGAGAATAATATCTTTAACTCTGAAAGCTGTGGGTTAGCAGCTGCTATGTGATGTTCCATGCAGTCAGTTGCAACGCTGGTGTGTCTGGAGTTCTGAGTTAGCATCAAAAGGCATCAGAAATTATTAATACATGTTGTTCGAGACATGCTCCTCCCTTGTGGTACCAATGTTGTGCTTGGCAGTTTGGAGCTTCTTGGATTATGTAGACGTTCCTCGCCAGTTTTTTTTTGTACTTTGTGTTTGTGTGGAGGGTGGAGTGCATGCTGTTGGTTTCCAGCTGAAGGAGAGGAGTCCCCTTTCCCATGCTAGTGGTGGGATAGTCCTCCCCAGTGCTTTTGAGCTGGTGATTGTGAGGGTGATGCGAATAAGGTCTATCTGAGGCATTCCCCATTTTCTTCGAGATAGTCTTGAAGATGTCCGGTGGCACTGCCCATTCGTGGACATCCGATGTAGTCCCTGCTTAACATATCTGCTAGAGAGTTTTTTTTCCTGGTAAATATTGCCTGTAACTGGATGGATGTTGTAGCTGTGTGCCAGTCCCACTCCCCAAAGTCATTCTGCATAGGGGGTAGGAATGAGTGCCTCCTTGTTTGTTGATGTACCAATCATCAACTGGCCTTCCTTGAAATGTATCAAAAGGAAGGTGCGGCTGCACAAGTAAACAAACAAAAGCACCAGTTCCTAGCGATAAAGCTCAAAATAAAAGTAGATGTTTAGGCATAATAAAACAAAGCTACTTGTCAGTTGTTTAAATAATACATTTGAATATTGATGAATCAACCCATACAACCAAAAATAAAATATGAACAATACCTTACAGGCACCACACATAAAAAACCCAACTTTCTTCTTCTTTTATCAGTGATTCCTTATAATTCCTTTTGTTATTACTTAACAGCTTGTTAAAAAGGAAGGTTTTTTAATTTTTAACTTATAATTTTAATGAAATGAGGTTTTAACTCTCAATTTTAACTTCATTTACTAAAATTGACAATATATATGGCTTATTATTTTAGCAAATAGGTTTTTTTATAGTTACTGGCACTGTAAAAATGGCTTTATCACTTTTATTAAATTTATCATTACCAAAGTTTTTATTAACTTTTTTTATTCATTGGTTGTATGGGTTGATTCAATTATATTCAAATTTTATTATCTGAAGAAGGCTTGACTTGCTGCAACGTTGTATTTTTTACAGCGTATCATTATTTTATGTCTTGTTCCCCTGGACAGGAAACTAAACCTACCTACTTCATTTATGAAACCTTATCTCCTGTGGAACAGATTTTTGTTGTTTCTCTGAGAAATGGTCTGAACTTTTGGATGCCAGTTTTTACTGCAGCATTTCTTTTTAGGTTGATGTGCAGTCCTGTGTCCAACAATTGCACGCATTTGTCCAGCATATATGCCCCCCATCCCAGGTCGTTGTGATGGTCTGGCTTTTGACCTTTGCGAAAGGGCAGGCCTGGGTTTGACTGGCATCGTGAGCCCACCATAGGAACTCGCATGATGCCATAAACCCAAGGCCTGCAGTACCTTTCTTGCTGTTAACTTGTTCAGTAAGGAGGGAGTTCTTTTGTTTTTCCATTTTGTGAATACTCTGTAGTAGATGATAAAAAAAAGGCGCGCTGAGAATTGATAGTGCGCAGATAGGTCGATGGGCGTGCAGGTATGCCTCCTTCTGTTGTTACCTTGCCTGTGTCGTCCTCTGTAGGCACCTCACTGATTTTTTTCTTTTCTTTCTTTTCTAATACCTGCTGGGGGTGTAACAAACAAACTTGATTTATCCATATCCAGGAGCAGCAAGCAGAATTTAACATGATATGATCCCTTGCTCCTTTTAGCCATGCATGCCTTCTATGCCTTCTAATTACTCATTGATGATCTAAATGAAGCCTCCAGTGCATCATAGCCACATTTTTTTAGCTATAATCATGCTACTGCCTTGGGACCCTGGGATATAGTTTCGGGTCGGCAAGAGGGGACTTGTAGAGGTGGTGAAGCTGAGCAGGCATCATTAATGGATTCTTCAGCATCAGAATCTTCAAACTGGCTGGTCAGTTATGTCTGATTCATCAGCAGAATCATCAGAGGACACTGGCTCAGGGTGGCTGCTGGAGCCTACACTGGCACCGCGTGGGGTAGGGACATCCAGTTTGATCAGTTTTCTGCCGGAACCGAGCTCGCCGAAAACGGTGACACTCGCCGTTTGCTTAACCATGGTTTCGCCGTCCACGGCCGGACATGTCGTCTTTCTTTTTCTGCGTTTTGGCAGAATCTCTGAGTCGGTCGGTCGGGCGGCGGGCATGCATAAAGTCAAGTCAGAAAAACTAAACTAAAAACTAACCGGCGTCTAAGCGTTACGTCGGTTGGTTGAAAGAAGCACAGACCTAACAAGCTCGTGTGGGGGGGCTGGCCCTAACAGGGCAGGCAGTAAGAGTGGAAATCTTTATGAGGTATTTGTTTCCCACAGGTTAAACAATTATTAACTTTATCCGACCGACCGCACTTGCGAACAGCTTCTGCGGGCCACGCCGCAAGAAAGACTGAAGAGATGAGTCATTCGCGAGCCGACCGGACCCGCCGCCGGGTGAAGTACAAACATCAGCGGCCGACCTCGACTTGGACATCAACATCCATAAAGTACAGTTGTGTACACCTACCATAAATGTAGATGTTCGAGTGTCTTCACTGTTGCAGTCATAACTGTAGGGTGTTCCTGCCGGCAGGCAGCCCGAGGTCGGCCAGAATCCCAAAGTCTGGGTCCGGCGTCGGCTGTACCAGCAAGCACCCTGACGTCAGAACGCAGAGGTATAAAGCTGACAGCCGACGCCATCTTCTCCAGCCTTTCTTGCCCCAGATGTCCGAAGTCCCCCAAAGTAACCAAAAGGTGTCCAAAAGTGAAACAAATGCACCACAAAAGAAGAGGTACGATAGAACAAGCAAAAAATAAGAGGGGATTGGTGGGAGGGAAACACCGACTGCAACAGTGAAGACACTCAAACATCTACATTTATGGTAGGTGTACACAACTGTACTATGTTCTTCGTGTTTCACTTTTGCAGTCATAACTGTAGGGTGGAATCCCAAAGCTGTGATGAGGGAGGAGGTTATGCAGAAGGAGCAGCCAGCAAAACCTGCCCTAGACTTAGAATACAAAGGGAGATTATAGTGCTTGGAAAAAGTATGCACTGAACTCCAAGTGGCAGCTTCCAAAATGTCCTTGGTAGGAACTCCTCTGAGAAAAGCTGAAGTGGCAGCTGCTCTAGTAGAATGACTTCTAACAGTACCTGGAATCTGCTTCCCAAAATGAGAGTAACAAAACCTTATCCCATGAGCAATTCATTTGGAAATAGTTTGTTTAGAAATAGCCTTGCCTAGAGAACTGGAGGCATAAGAGATAAGCAACTGGTCAGATTTTCTGAAATCTTTAGTTCTGTCCAGGTAAAATCGTAGTTGTCTGTGTACGTCCAATGAATGCAAAATCCTTTCCCCTTTGTTTTGAGGATTTGGAAAGAAAGTAGGAAGGTGAATAGTCTGATTTAAAGCCACTTTAGAAATCACCTTAGGCATAAATGTAGGATTGGTCCTCAAGGCAACTCTGTCTTGGTGGAAAATAAGGTATGGTTCCACAGCCATGAGAGCTTGCAACTCTGACACCCTTCTGGCAGAAGTCAAAGCTAATAAAATAGCTGTCTTCCAGTATAAGAACTTGATATCCGAAGCAGCAGCATAATTAAGATCCCAAGCAGGAACAGGAGGAGTTCTGGGAGGTCTTAAATTCTTAGCCCCTCCCAAGAATTGTCTCACCAGCTGGTGAGAGAAAATGGGGGGATCAGTGTTGTAATGAGCCGAGATAGCAGAAGCATGGATTTTAATGGAAGAAAAGGAGAGGCCTTTAAGCAAAAGGTCTGAGAGGTAAAGTAAAATGGAAGAAATGTCAGGCAAAAGAGGATCAGAACCTCGATCCCGCATCCAAATACAAAATCTTTTCCATTTAGAAGCATAAGATTTTCTAGTGCTAGGGCACCTAGCTTCTAAGAGAACATCCAAAACTTGTTTGGGAAAAGCAGAAGGAATCAAAGGCCCTTGTAGAGCCAAGCTGCCAGGCAAAGAGTCTTGATTTGAGAGTGTAGCATCTGACCCTGATGCTGGGACAGAAGAGAAGGAAACAGAAGCAAAATCCATGGAGGTTCCAAGAACAGGTGTCTTAAAGTTGGATACCAAAACTGCCGAGGCCAATTTGGAGCTATCAAAATAATAATCTTGGGTTTGTCCTGTTTTATTTTCAGTAACACCCGAGGCAGAAGAGGAAGAGGAGGGAAGGCATAACCCGAATGATTCCTCCAGCTGAAAGACAGGGCATCCACTTTCCAAGCTGTTTTGCGGAAGGACCTGGTGCAAAAGAGAAGCAGATGATTGAGATGAGATGCAAACAGATCTATCCGAGGGCATCCCCAAACTGCTGTAATCCTGCTGAATAAGTTGGGGTCCAACATCCATTTGTGAGGATCCAAAAAGATTTCTGCTTAGGCTGTCTGCTAAGAGATTCTGTTTTCCTGGAATGAATTGAGCTTGAAGATGTAGATTCAGATTTAGAGCGGTGTCCCATAAACTCATGGCTAGTCTGCAAAGGGGGTAAGAGTGAGAGCCCCCCTGCTTGTTTATATACCACAGGACTGTGGTACTGTCTGTGCGAATCAGAAGATGGCCTGGTTGCAAAAGATTCTGGAAGGCTAGAAGAGCATTTTGGACTGCCAACATTTCCTTCAAGTTGATGTGCCAGGGTAGATGCTTTTTTGTCCAATAACCCTGCTGGCAATTGTTTAGGTAATGAGCTCCCAAAGCACAATCCGAGGCGTCTGTGGTTATGATCTGAGCAGGATGAGGTAGACGAAAGGGATTCCCTTTGTTTAAAGCACAAGCCCTGGACCACCAGAGGAACTCTTTTTGGAGGCAGGGAATTAGAGGTATCATTGTTTCCAGGCTGTGGTAATGCTGAGACCATACACTCTTTAGGTACCATTGAAGCTTTCTCATATGAAGCCTTGCATTTGGGATCAACAGGATGCAAGAAGCCATGTAGCCCAATATCTGCAGGAATTTCCTTGCAGTGAGCTGAGTTAAAGTAGCCAAGGTCCTGAAAATTGATGCCAGCTGTACTTGCTTTTCTGGAGTAAGGAAGGCCCTTTGTAGGCTTGTGTTTAGAAGAACTCCCAAAAAGATCATTTGTTGAGAGGGGATCAAATGTGACTTTTTTGTGTTCACTGAAAATCCCAGAAGTAGGAGACGCTGAACAAACTGCAGATGTTGAAGTAAAAGATCCTTGCTGTCCGCCTGAATAAGGCAGTCGTCCAAATAGGGGTAAATCTGAATCCCTTGGAGTCTGCAATAAGGTACTACTGGAGCCAGACACTTGGTAAAGACTCTGGGCGCAGTAGATAAACCAAAGGGCAGTACAGAGAATTGAAAGAGTCTCAAACCTGCCTTGAATCAGAGATAGTTTCTGCGTTCCTGTCTGATGGGAATGTATAAACAGGCTTCCTTCAAGTCCAATGTCACCATCCAAGCATCCTGGGAGAGCATGGGAAGAAGTTGTTGCAGAGTAAGCATCTTGAATTTTGGAATCTCCAGAAAGGTATTTAATACTGAGAGGTCCAGAATAGGTCTCCATGAGTTTTGTTTCCTTGGGACCA
Source organism: Protopterus annectens (assembly GCF_019279795.1). Taxonomy (NCBI): domain Eukaryota; kingdom Metazoa; phylum Chordata; order Ceratodontiformes; family Protopteridae; genus Protopterus; species Protopterus annectens. Next base: position 1,229,390,261 of record NC_056747.1, on the reverse strand, counting down.
GAAATGGTCTTGAGTAAAAACCTTTTCCCATCTCTGGAAGTGGAACAGGTTCTATGGCTCTCATGGCCAATAAAGCGTCCACTTGATTTAAGGCCTCTGACCATTGATGTTTTGGCAGATCCGGCCAACCCGAAGACCTTGGCAGAGTATGAAAGTGGAATTTGTAGCCTCTTAAAATCACGTCTAAAACCCATTTGTCCTGGGTAGAGAGTACAATTTTGGTAGAAAAGAGAAAGTTTTCCTCCGAGAGGGGCTTCCAGGCAAGGAGGACCTGTAGCCCAACGGAGAGAGTCATTGGGTCTGCTTCTTTTGTGATTGAGGTCTGTCTTCTCCCCTTCTAGGTGAAGAAGCGGTCCATTGTCTTGACCTGTAAGAGGCCTGAGCCTGCCCTCGACCTCTGGAGCGTCTATATCTTCCCCCTTTGAGGCCGGTCAGACGTGGGAAAGGACCAATTTTTGGAGGGCCAGTTTCTAGAAAATCTAGGAGGCTGAACTTGTAAACAATCTTTAACAGTCTGCATATATTTTTCTTTTTCTTCCATCTTTTTAATAACCTCCTCAGCCTTGGATCCAAATAAAACATCATGCTGAACAGGGGCATCTAATAGTTTAGCCTTAACCTGCTCAGGTAAATTCTGCTCACGAAGCCAAGCATGTCTCCTGATAACAGTACCAGAGGCTGCGGCCCAGCAAGAAGCTTCAAAGGCATCAAAACCACAATGTAAACTATGTTTGCTAACTTGTTCAGTTGCATGCAAAACATCCTGCAATTCCTTGTCCTCTGCACATGCAGGAAAGGTAGAGAGCCTTTGCTTTAAAACAGACAAAAGAAATTGCTGATACTTAAACATGTGGAACTGGCAATTTAAAGCTCTAATAGAAAGAGTAGCAGAAGTGTAAACCTTTTTGCCCCACCTGTCCAAGGCACGAGAATCCTTTTCAGAGGGAACAGGATTTTTAGATGAAGCGGCCTTAGCAGCCCTAGAACCCTGAGAAATGGTTTCAGGATCAGCAGAAGGGTTCTTAAATAAGAATTGATGGGAGTCAGGCACTCTGTAAAATCTATCAGGCTTAGAAGGAGCAGGCGGCAAGGAGTCAGGATTCAGGTTAGCTTCAGAAAAAGCATCATCCACAATATCAAGTACAGGAGGAAAACCCAAAGGTCTGTGTTGAGGGAGAAGGAGAAATTCCCTAAGTCTCTTCTTGGAAGCAGAATAATCCTGACCTTCCCAATGAAAATGTTCCCTCATCTCATGTAAGGTTTCCCCAAAAGAGAAATCTTCAGGGGGAGAAGCAGAGGGAATAGAGTCCTCTGCATCAGAATCCTCATAAGGAGGAAAAGAATAATCCTGGTCAGAGGAAGAGACAGAAGACACAGAAGCCTGATCAGAAGAATAAGGACTATCCTGTCTAGGCCTTTTTTCTGGAGGAGGGTGAAAACCCCTAATCATTGTCAGTAAATCTTCAGCCATCCGTAGTAATTGCTTCTGGGACTTGGGAGCTGTATCCAAGGCAGCTTGAGAAGAAACCCTTGGTTTAACAGGAGTCTTTGACTTTGCCTTTGTCTTTGTAGAAACAGTGATATGAGAAGGCCTGAAAACCCCCTCAGAAGCCGGTACCTGCACAGTGGTTCCGGACCCATCTGAAGGAGCGACGTCCGAAGGTCCTGCAGCAGATGAAATACTAGGCCTAGTAGGCTCCCCATGGGAGTCCGTGTCGGCCATCGGTTCCGAAGTGGCGGACGACAGGGGCTGCAAAAGCGCCTCAATGACGACCGCCAAACCCGAAGCTGCCTCCAGCTGCAAAGAATCTTGTTTGGACCTCGGAGGCCTATCCTTGTCCTTGCGTTTCTTTTGAATTCCGGTTGTCGGTAAAGTATCCGACGACATCCTATAATTGAATTGTCTACCGAAATAATTCAAGGCCCAATCGTACCTACGCTTGATAGTGCGAGAATTAAACCTGGCACAGAACCGACAGCAAGAAACGTCGTGGTCAGGGCCTAAGCAAGGTAGACAGTAAGAGTGGAAATCTTTATGAGGTATTTGTTTTCCACACGATATACAATTATTAACTTTTTCTGACATCGGAGGAGCAAGAAAAAAGTTTCCCCAACGGGGTACTTAGCTTGAGAAGAGAAGTAGAAAACTTCGGACCGACGGCAATCAAAGCACGTTGTTCTGAATGCGCCAACCAACGACTAGCAAGCTGCATTCCACCGCACGGCAAGAAAGACTGGAGAAGATGGCATCGGCTGTCGGCTTTATACCTCTGCGTTCTGACGTCAGGGTGCTTGCTGGTACAGCCGACGCCGGACCCAGACTTTGGGATTCTGGCCGACCTCGGGCTGCCTGCCGGCAGGAACACCCTACAATTATGACTGCAACAGTGAAACACGAAGAACATCTGCTTGAGGAAGAGCAGCTGGCTGGTTTCTTAGGTGATTTGCCATGCAGCCAAATTTAAGGTTTTGAGCTGGCTGTGTAGAATCTGATTGTCCTGCTGTGTGAGCAAATGAGCAATTTGAGGTAAAATCCAAGGTGGGCCCTGGGCCATATTCCTTAGTAGTGGGTACCAGTGCTGGCGTGGCCAGTCTGGGGCTATGAGTATCATTCTGGGTCTCTCCTTCCTGACTTTCAGAAGCACCTTTGAGAGAAGGGGCAATGGAGGGAAGGCATATACTGTCAGGTTTTTCCAAATGAACGAGAGTACGTCCACTTTCCAAGCTTGATGGTGAAGCGTCCGTGTACAAAATTTTGTTAGCTGATAGTTTTGGGGGCTGGCAAACAGATCTATGTCTGGGTGGCCATATTTTTGAGTTATCATTGCAAATACTTGTGGATCCAGTTTCCACTTGTGGGGGGTCCATGATGTTTCTGCTGAGGTAGTCTGCCAGTGTGTTCTTTTTTCCTGGCAGGAATTGAGCTTGTAGCTGAACTTGGTAAGCCAGTGCTGTGTTCCACAAGGTCATTGCTTGCCTGCATAGAGGGTAGGAGTGTGTACCCCCTTGTTTATGTACCACATTACTGTGGTGTTGTCCGTCCTTATTGTAAGCTGTCCTGGATGCAAGAGGTTCTTGAAGGCTGTCAGGGCATTCTGTACAGCTAGCATTTCTTTTTGATTGATGTGCAGATTCCTTTGATCTGCAGTCCATATGCCTTGAACGCACTGTCCTGCCATGTGTGCTCCCCAGGCATAGTCCGATGCATCTGTCATAGTTTGCCTGGCTGGGGGCAAGGTGAAAGGCTGACCCTTGTTGAGGTGACATGCCTGTGACCACCATAGAAACTCTTGCTGAAGGCAGGGAATGAGAAATATCATTGCGTCCAAGCTGTGGCTGTGTTGAGACAATATGCTTTTTAGGTACCACTGTAATTTCCTCATATGCAGCTATGCAAATGGTATTAGCACTATGCAAGATGCCATGAAGCCCAAGGCCTGCAGAATTTTTCTTGCAGGGAGTTGGGTCTTTGTTGCCAATGTTTTGAAATATTGAGTCAGTTGTAGTTGTTTGTCTGGCGTCAGATAAGCCTTCTGGTCCGTTGTATTCAAGCTGGCACCCAGGAATGTCATATTTTGTGAGGGTACTAGTTTTGATTTCTTTTCGTTTACTATGTACCCTAGGCAACTTAGAAGATGTTTTACAAAAGCCAGATGTTGTAAGAGGATGTCCTTGCTTTCTGCTTGGATGAGGCAGTCGTCCAGGTATGGGTATATTTGAATTCCTCTGTCTGCAGTATGCAATTATTGGTGCCTGGCATTTTGTGAAAACCCTGGGCGCAGTGGATAAGCCAAAGGGCAGTGCAGAGAATTGGTAATGGGTTGAACCTGAAATAAAACGGAGGTATCTTCTGCAATTTTGTCTGATTGGGACATGCAGGTATGCCTCCATGAGGTCCAATGTTACTAGCCATGCTTTCTTGCCCAACATGGGAAGAAGCTGCTGTAGTGTTAGCATCTTGAATTTGGGTACTTGTAAGAAGGTGCTTAGAATTGAAAGGTACAGAATTGGTCTCCAAGCATTGTCCTTTCGGGGGACTAGAAAGAGTCTTGAGTAAAATCCTTGGCCTTGCTCCCGTGTAGGTACCAGTTGAATGGCTCTGATGTCCATGAGAGTTGTAATTTGTTTTTGTGCCTCTGCCCATTGATTTTGTGGCAGGTTTCGCATTCCTCCTTTCATTGGCAAGGTGTGGAAATGGAATCTGTATCCTTGTGAAATTATGTCTAGGACACATTTGCCCTTTGTGATGATGCGCCAGTTGTCTGAAAAGAGTGCTAATTTTCCTCCCAAGGGAGCTGTCAAGAGAGTTTTGCTTGGCCATATGAGGTTTAAGTCACTGTGTTTGCCTTCTAGTAGTTTGGGGCCTGTCTTCTCCTCCCTTCTGTGTTGCAGTGGCCCATTGTCGAGGTTTGTAGTGGGTTTGTGGTTGTCCTCTGCCTCTTGGGAGTCTGTATTTACCCCTCTGTGGTCTGTCAGTAGTTGGAAAGGATCAATTTTTTGTTGGCCAATTTCTGCTGAAGCGAGGGGTCTGAACCTGTAAGAAATCTTTGACCGTCTGCATAGATTTTGCCTTATCCTCCATTTTCTTTAAGACTTCTTCTGCTTTAACGGAAAACACACCAAAGGCCAGCAATTACAGTTCCAAGTTGTTCATTGATGAAAAACAGTGCTAGTAAATGCACTAATATCAATTATGTAGTCCTCAGACTAGTTTCGGCATACGCCTTCTTCATTGAGGGTAAATGAATAAAAGATTTCACCAGTTAATCAAAGATGCTTATATATGGCCCCTTGACCAATAAAAATAAAGGTATGTTCCATACCTATACATAATACATGAAGATGTAAAAAGGCTATGGAAATAAAAGGTTAGAGAAAATGTAAATATATGCATATCCTATGTTACCTTGACATAACCAATAGAAAATAACAATATTGATTATACTTGGGAAAATAGTTTACACAACAACCATAGATGTGCAATTACATGACCATTATGTATAAAAATACGAAACCATATCTGTTACAAGGCAAAAAAACTGAAATCATGCAACCCAAATCAACTATTTCCTGTAAAAAGGAAAAAGCTGATACAACCTAGGTCAGAAGTCTATAAAACATCCTCTAATAAACATGAGAGGCAAAACTTATCAGATATCAACATCTTAATACAATCCTATACATATCAAAGGATTCCATCCTTACATTGGATTTCAAAAATATAAAGCACAATGCAGTGTAAATAATCCTGCATATAAGGTAAGTATAATGTACATGTCGCATCCACAAATCTAGTCTTCGACAAAATAAAGACAGAAGAACAATCATAAAAGGTATGTCCATCTCACTAAATGTGACTAT
>NC_056747.1:1229244900-1229377400 GCF_019279795.1 Protopterus annectens | reverse complement strand
TTGCTCACTAAAGCAATTATATAAGTCAGCTCTACAAAATTAAAAGCACTACACCCTCACAAACTCCCCTTGATAACCTTGCTCCCCAATGGCCCTTTTTTTCAATTATAAAGGAATTCCCAATACTATTCTAGCATGTCTAAAGGTCAGTTGTCAATCTCCTCTCCGGTCCAGCTGGTGAATCTGGGAATCTTGAGGCAATGTTACAACTGCCTCATGTCCACAGACAACCCTATCCTCCTACCAACAAATTCCAACACGTGAGAGATGCAACCATATAGCCAAACTGGAGGCTAAGCTCTCTCAACTCAGTACTGGCGTAACCAGTCAGGAGGAGAAGGAAACCACACTCACTACAATTCCAGTCTCACATAGACCTACCACGACAACAAACCAATCACATAAACACACAAAAACATACTCGGAGGCTCTAAATAAAAATCTGCCTAAGCAGCAGAGACCTCCAAAGCAGTCACCCAAGCAACCGCTACCCCAAAACAAAACACATGCAACACAAAGCTCACAAAGCCAGTGTGCCGAACAGTCACAGCCCTTAAGGCTAAACACACCTGATACACTTGTAATAGGTGACTATCGTCAGGCACACTGACGTCCTGCTCACCAGGCTGAAAGTACAGTTTTGTACCTACCATAAATGTAGATGCCCGAACTGGATAGCATCTGCAGTCATAACAAATGGGTTGTCCTGTCGTCAGGCAGCCCTTCGGTCGGCCGGATTCCAAAGTCTGGGTCCGCTCGCTGATGTCACACTTCACCCGACGTCATCTCTGCTGGTCTTCGGGTATAAAGGCATCAGCCGACGCCATTTTCCTCAGTGTTTCTTGCCCCAGATGCCAGTTGCCCTCTTGGAAGGATAAAATTTGGATAAATGCCAATGTTTCCAAAAAAATTAGAAGGCAAACACAAAAAATAAGCATGTATGTACATATATACAAACAAATATACCATAAGAGACTCCCCCCCCAGCTAGCTATTAGGAGGGTAAATACCCTAGGAGTACCACAGAGGGGAAGGAGGGAGGGTAATCCTGACTGCAGATGCTATCCAGTTCGGACATCTACATTTATGGTAGGTACAAAACTGTACTATGTCCTTCATGGATGCATCTGCAGTCATAACAAATGGGTAGAATACCATAGCCAAACTAGGGGAGGAGGAAGAAAAGTTATGGTGTAGTTAGGATCCCTTGCAGTACAGCAGTGGCAAACCCTGCTCGGGATCTAGAGTATAGAGGTAAATTATAATGCTTGGCAAATGTATGCACGGAGGTCCAAGTAGCCACCTCAATAATGTCCTTGGTTGCCACGCCTCGTAAGAAAGTTGTGGTAGTGGCTGTAGCCCTTGTAGAATGAGGTCTTATGTTCTGTGGAATTGGTTTTCCATGGTAGGAGTAACAGAATCTTATGCAATTTCCTATCCATTTGGAGATTGTCTGTTTGGAAATTGCTTTTCCTTCCCTTCCTGTTGCATAGGCTACAAAAAGCTGGTCAGTTTTTCTGTTACTTTTGGTTCTGTCCAGGTAGTAGCGTAACTGTCTATGTACATCCAAGGTATGCAGCATTCTTTCCCCTCTGTTTTGTGGATTGGGAAAGAAGGTAGGTAGGTGGATTGCCTGGTTTAAAGACACTCTGGATACCACCTTAGGCATAAATGTAGGATTAGTTCTCATGGACACCCTATCTTGATGGAAGATTAGGAAGGGTTGCACTGCCATTAAGGCCTGTAGTTCCGAAACCCTCCTTGCTGAGGTAATTGCCAGTAGGAAAGCAGTTTTCCATGACAGGTGTTGTAGATCTGCTGTTGCTGCTGGTTCAAACAGAGGGAGTGTCAACTTTTCTAGCACAAAGTTCAAGTCCTATGCTGGTAATGGTGGTTTCCTAGGAGGTTTTACATTCTTGATCCCTCTGAGGAACTGCCTGAGTAGAGGATGTGAAAAGACAGGTGGATCAAAGCTGTATTCTGCTGAAATAGCTGATGCATGTATCTTGATGGAGGAATAGGACAGGCCTGTATGTAGAAGCTCTGCCAAGTACTCCAGAATGTTAGCAATATCCATGTTCGACACATCTTTTCCTTTTTCAGTACTCCAAATGACAAACCTTTTCCATTTTCCTGCATAGTTCCTTCTTGTTGAAGGTCTGCGGGCTTCAAGGATAATGTCTTTAACCCTTTGGGAAAGGTCTGGGTTAGTTGCTGATATGTGATGTTCCTGGCAGTTAGTTGCAAGGTTTTAGGTTTGGATGCATGATGTTGTAGTTGTTCTGAGTTAACATCAAAGGCATCAGGGTATTGACCACATTTTCCCGAGACATGCTCCTCAGCAATGGGTACCAGTGTTGTCTTGGCCAGTTGGAGCTATCAGGATTATCCTTGGGCGTTCCTCTTTGATTTTAAGTAGTACCTTGTGCATCAAGGGAAGAGGAGGAAATGCATATGCTGTCAGGCCTTTCCAGCTGAAGGATAGAGAGTCCACCTTCCAAGCAAGTGGGTGGAATGTCCTTGTGCAGAATTTTTTGAGCTGGTGATTGAGTGGGGAAGCTTAATAGATCTATTTGTGGCATTCCCCATTTCTTTGTGATGCCCTTGAAGATGTCCGGGTGTAGCATCCATTCGTGAGCATCCGAGGTGATTCTGCTTAACATGTCTGCTAGGGTGTTCTCTTTTCCCGGTACAAATATTGCCTGTAACTGGATGTTGTAGCTGAGAGCCAGTTTCCAAAGGTCCAAAGTCATTCTGCATAGGGGGTATGAATGAGTGCCTCCCTGTTTGTTGATGTACCACATGACTGTGGTGTTGTCTGTCCTTATCATCAAATGGCCTTCTTTGAGGAATGGTCTGAATTTTTGGATTGCCAGTTTTACTGCCAGCATTTCTTTTTGGTTGATGTGCAGGTGCCGCTGGTCCTGAAGTCCACAATCCTTGTACGCATTTGTCCAGCATGTGCGCCCCCCATCCTAGGTCTGAGGCGTCCGTTGTGATGGTTTGGCTTGCACGAAAGTTGTGGAAGGGTAAGCCTGGGTTTGACTGGCATGCTTGAGCCCACCACAGGAACTCCTGTTTTAGGCATGGGATTAGTGGTATTTCTGTTTCTAAGCTGTGCCTGTGTTGAGACCATAAATTCTTTAGGTACCACTGTAGCTTTCTCATATGCAGTCTGGCATGTGGGACCAAGATTATGCATGATGCCATGAAGCCCAAGGCCTGCAGAACTTTTCTTGCTGTTAGTTTGTTCTGCTTTGTTAATGCCAAGAAGTAAAGAGGAGTTCTTTTTGTTTTCTGCAGTTAGGAATGCCATTTGTTTTACTGTGTCCAATTCTGCCCAAGAATGTTCTTGTTTGGGATGGTATCAGCCTTGACTTTTGTAAATTGACTGTGTATCCCAGGGCTTGTAGCAAGTAAATGACCCTTTGTAAATCTGTTGTCAGCTTGCTTTTGTTGTCCGCTTGTAACAGGCAGTCGTCCAGGTATGGATAAATTTGGATTCCTGTACTCTGCAGTGGCGATTACTGATGCCAGGCATTTTGTGAATACTCTGGGCAGTAGATAAGCCAAAGGGCAATGCTGAGAATTGATAATGCTCTGATCCTGCAAGAAATCTGAGGTATCTTCTGCAATTTGGTCGAATGTGGGCGTGCAGGTATGCCTCCTTGAGATCTAGAGTTACCAGCCAACACTCCTTGCCCAGCATGGGAAGAAGTTGCTGTAGGGTCAGCATTTTGAATTTTGGGACAATGATGTATGTGTTTAAGATGGACAGGTCGAGAATAGGTCTCCAACTTTTCTCTTTTCTTGGCACTAGGAAGAGTCTGGAGTAGAATCCTTTGCCCTGTTCTGTTATTGGTACTCTTTCCACAGCTCTCATCTTTGTTAATTCCGCTTATCTGCTGCAGAGCTTCTATTTTTGATTTGGAGGCAGGTTTGGCATTCCTCTTTACTGGTAAGGTGTGGAAGTGGAACCGTAGCCTTGGTCTATGGTTTGCAAAATCCACTTGTCCTTTGTGATATAGTGCCAATTTTTGAAAATAAGGCTAACTTTCCGCCTAATGGTGCTGCTATTTGCTCCCTGGTAGGCGGAGTCAGAGCCAAGTCACTGTGATTGTCCTGTTGCAGTGGCAGTGGTTGTGTCTGTGCCTCGTTATCGCCTTGCCACTGTCGTCCTCTGTAGGCACCTCCTCTGGATTGATTTCTGCCTCTAAGCGCCTATTCCTGCCCTTTGGGATCTTGTGGAGTCAGGAAAGGACCAATTTTGGCAGGCCAGTTCCTGCTAAACCTTGGGGGTTGAACCTGTAAGAAATCTTTAACTGTTTGTACAGATTTTGCCTTTTCTTCCATTTTCTTCATTACCTGCTGGGCAGGTGTACCAAATAGATTGGCCTTATCCATAGGAGCATCTAATAGCTTTGCTTTAACATGATCCGGTAAGACCTGTTCTTTCAACCATGCATGCCTTCTTATCACTGTGCCAGTCATGGCTGATCTAAATGAAGCCTCCAGTGCATCATAGCCACATTTTAAGGAATGGTTACTAACCTGTTGGATGTTATTCACCATTTCTAATACATATTTCTTATCTAAAGATTCATCAGAGGACAGTTTTTTAGTTAACTGATCAAGCATAAACTCTTGGTATTGGATCATGTGAAACTGACAGTTTAAAGCTCTAGTTGAAAGAGTAGCAGAGGTGTAAACTTTTTTCCCCCATCTCTCTAAGGACCTGGATTCCCTTTCAGAAGGAATAGGGTTTTTGCTGTGGTCGAGGCTACTGCCTTAGGCCCCTGGGATATAGTTTCGGGGTCTGCAAGTGGGGCCTTGTATAGGTGGTGATGAGTGTCTGGCACCCTGTAAAATCTATCTGGTTTGGCAGGGGCTGGAGGTAAAGAATCAGGAGCAGTGCAGACATCATTAAATGCATCATCCACAACAGGCAGTACAGGAGGTATAGCTAAGGGCCTATGTTGTGGTAAGTGCAGAAAAGTCCTAAGCCTTTTTCTAGAATCTGAGAAATCTTGTCCCTGCCACTGGAATTGTTCTCTCATGGCATGTAAGGTTTCCCCAAAGGAAAATTCCTCTGGTGGAGAGGCAGCTGGAATGGATTCTTCAGCATGGGAATCTTCATAAGTAGAAAAAGGAACCTCTGGCTGGTCTGTAATGTCTGAGTCATCCGCAGAATCATCAGAGGACACTGGCTCGGGGGGCTCTGCTCTAGGTCTCTTTTCTGAGGGCTGAGAGGCCCTGTCTGGGTGAGATTGGGATCCCCTAATTAAGGATATTAAATCTTCTGCCAGAGTAAGCATTTGTGAACTAGAAGTGGGCCTGTGTGAGGGGGGCTTAACAGGCACTGATTTAGCAGATTTGGCTGTTTTAGCCCTGGCAAAGGCCTTAATAGACATGGCTGCAGGAGGCCTAGCAGCACCACGTGCTGGGGTCGAGACATCCAAAGGGATGGTGTCTGATAAATCACTAGGAACCACAGTTGTAGGCAAAATTTCTGAGGCCGATTCAGGTAAGGTAGCAGGAGCCTCAGTAGTAGTCATGGATTCGGCTGAAGATTGACCAGTTTTCGGTTCGCCGAAACCGAGACACTCGCTGCTTGCTTAACCGTGGTTTCGGCCGAAACCGCTGGACCGCGAGTGTCTGTCTTTTTCTTTGCGAGTTTTAACAATTTGGGTAGTCGGAGGAACCGACGGCATAATGTACGCAAAATCTGAGCCGAAAACTGTTCAGCAAACTCCGACCGACGCCTAAGCCGCTCGGCCGGTTGAAGGAAGCACAGGCCGAACAGGCTGCTACGTGGTCTGGGCCTAAGCAAGGCAGACAGTAAGAGTGGAAATCTTTATGAGGCATTTGTTTCCCACAAGTTAAACAGTTATTGACTTTTTCTGACATCGGCTGAGGCAAGAAAGAGTCCCAACGGGTACTTAGCTTTTTAGAAGTCTTCGAAGTAGTATTCGGTAGTAGTAATCTCTGGATCTGACCGACCGGCACTTGCGAACAGCTTCTGCTTCGGGCGCCACGCGGCAAGAAAGACTGAGGAAAATGGCGTCGGCTGATGCCATTATACCTGAAGACCAGCAGAGATGACGTCGGGTGAAGTGCGACATCAGCCGAAGCCGGACCCAGACTTTGGAATCCGGCCGACCGAAGGGCTGCCTGACGACAGGACAACCCATTTGTTATGACTGCAGATGCATCCATGAAGGACATCAAGGAGAAGGTCACGGTGAGCTGCCTGTCGGGCGCTAGGATCTGCCACATAACACAAGCACTCAGGTCACTCCAACGCAAGTACAAATATGACTCAGTCATTGTCCATGCTGATGTGAACGACCTGAGACGTACCTCCCTGGACTACATGAAAAGAGAGACAGAGGAGCTCTCTGAGCATGTAGCCCAGGCCGGTATGACCCTGACCTTGAGTAGCATCTTACCTCACCAAGAATGATGCCACAATATGAAGACAAGATGATCAATTTCAACATTTGGCTTAAGTGTTGGTGTCATTCAAAGGAGATCCAATGCCTGTCAGCCTGGGATGACATGCTCGACAAGCCACAATGCTTCGCTAGGGACGGCTTGCAACAGTCACCTCTGGGCTTTCAGATATTGGCAAAGGCTCTTGCTACCCCCATAGTTTCTTTTTTAGGCAAGGCTCAGAAGACAAACCCACCTCCATAGCTATCACAAGGGATAAGAAACTAAGAGTAATGCTACTCAACGCCAGAAGTCTAAACCTCAAGATGCACGCATTCGAAACTCTCCTTAGCATGGAGAGCATCGATATCTGTGCAGTAACAGAAACCTGGTTCAAGGCTCCCGAGAGCACCACAGCACTACCAGGTTATACCTCATACCATGCTTTCGCCCCAAAACTTGGACCAAACCACAAAAAGAGGGGAGTATCAATATTCACAAAGATACCCACACCTCCAGGTTGGTGGCACAGCATGAAGCATCAGAGACTATCCATGTGCAACTAACTGTGGGTAAAACTGTTTTCCAGTTTATAGCCTGCTACAGACCACCCTCCCAAAGACAGGAACCCCATTCGGCCTTCCTGAGAATACTGGAAAATATGAAGGTCTCTCCAAACACCATTATATTGGGCGACTTCAACTACCCAAACATAGACTGGGAGCATTACTCTAGCTCCAACACCCTAGCCCAAAGGTTCCTAGAATTTATAAACTCAAATGCTATGGAACAACTTGTTACCACTCCCACAAGAGGGGAAAACATACTAGACCTGTTCATCACCAACATGGGGACACTATGCTCCAGTCCAGAAGTGTATCCCTCACTGGTAAGATCAGACCATAAACTAATCTCACTGGATATTCACATCCCGACCCCACCCCCTGCCCAGAAACCACAGTGAAAAACTTCTCTAAAGCAAATTTCACACGCCTCAAAACAGAGGCGAATCCTTCAAAGCCCCGGCCTGTGGAAAATACGCCCAGACCGCAGAATCCTTTATAAACTCATTCTATGAACACCTTCAGGAATGCATGGATCATGCAATCCCAAATAAAACCAAGACACAATCCTCCGAGCAGACGCCATGTCTGGTGGACCCCAGCCATAAACAAACTATACAATAGAAGGAGGAAGCTACTACGATAGAGCAAAATCCCAAAAGGAAGGCATCTCTGATCAGTATTAGCAAAACTACGGGCACTCATAAAATCGCCTAAGGCCAGCTTCGAGAGAAAAATTGCACAGGACACTAAGGATAATCACAAGGCTTTCTTTAGTTATGTTAGGATCCTGGGTGGTAATTCCCAGACATGCTCAGAATTAGTCCAAAATGACAAAAATACACTGAACCCACAGACATTGCCAACATCCTAGCTGACAGGTTCAGCGCAAACTTCCCACCAAAGGGCAAATATCTATCCCAGCAGAGTGCTGCCCCTGACATCTCAGATGCTCAGGTAAGAGCCGCCTCTCCAAAGCAAAAAACACAGCATCAATGGGACCAGACGGTGTCCCGGGCTGCATCCTACATGAACTCCAAGAACAGCTAAACCCAAACATAAAACTACTGTTCAATCTCAGCCTTACTACAGGATATGTGCCCAAAGAGTGGCGTACAGCAACAGTGGTCCCTCTCCATAAAGGTGGTGCCTCAACGGATCCTGGAAACTATCGCCCCATAAGCCTGACTAGCTTGGTCTGCAAAGCTATGGAAAGGATCATCATGGACCTCATAAAGATACTGGGGACCTACAGACACTGGATCCTACCCAGTTCGGCTTTTAAGGGCAGATCCTGCCTCTTAAACCTGGTTGATTTCTTTGAAACAGTCACCAAGGCCATTGACTAGGGGAAGGTGGTCCACACAGCCTACCTGGACCTCCAAGAAAAGCCTTCGATACAATACCCCACTTGGGCATTATAGATAAGCTCACCAGCTTAAATACAAACCCCTATGTCACTAGATGGATTGCAAACTGGCTCAAGGACAGATCCCACATGGTTAGAATTGCTGGAGCCATGTCAGACTCAAGCCAGTTACAAGTGGCGTCCCACAAGGCTCAGTCCTGGGACCTCTTGTTCGGTATATATTTCCCGGAGGTACAGGCCAACACGGAAGGACTGTGGCTGACCAAGTTCGCAGATGACTGCAAACTGGGCGCCATAATAGACTCTCCAGCCGACACAAGCATCCTCCAAAAGGGCCTCATAGAAACAGACAACTGGTGCCAGAGCCATGGCCTCAAGCTAAATGCCAAAAAGTGTATAGTCATCCCCATTGGCAAAAACAAAGTGCCCACAAATTACCACATAGGTGGTAATCCATTAAGTACAGAAGTAATAAGGGACCTGGGGACCCAAGTTGATAGCAATCTCTCATTTGACAACCACGTGGCCAAAGTGGTTAGAAAACATTTTATATAGCCCACCTAATCATGAAGGGATTCACATCTAGATCAGGGAGGTCATCGTGCCTCTTTACTCATCCCTCATCAGGCCCATAATTGAGTACAATGCCCCTTTGGGATGTACCTTACCAGACACCTGCAGCAACTGGAAAGACCCCAAAAGTACCTCACCAAGAGGATCAAAGGGCTCAAACAGATGCCATATGCTGCCCGGTTAAAGAAACTCCAGCTCTACTCAGTGGCATACCGCCTGTTCAGAGGCTTATCTGTGCCTGACGATAAAGCCATGTCCAACCCGGAATTAATGGACATGCTGCACCTCGGAAAATCCAAATCCCATCGAGCCACGTGCTCGAGAGACTAGAACCTCAGCACTGAAATAAATAGGACATGCTGGAGGGACAGATTCATAACCCAGAGGCTCCCTCCACTCTGGAATAAAATCCCAGTCCAGGTTAGGCAGAGTCCCTCATTGACTCTCTTCAAGAGGAATCTTGATGAGTGGATGGGAGATCGTAGGTTTACCCCAGGTATCACTTCTGTGTCACTGTTAGACAGAGGCACAGTATACTAACCTAAAAGGGCATAGCAAAATAAATTTAAAATGGGTGGCTAGAGCCAAACACATTTTGGCTAGGCTTATAAATGCCCTAGGTCAGATAGGCTAGTATGAACCTATGAATATTACTACAGGTGGGGACTAGAATTTCATCGACAACAGTAAAAGTGTGTCTGGGGCCCAGAAGGAAAATATAACTAAGGGGGTAGATTTTAAAGAAATCTAAGAAAATATTTGGCAAGAAAGATGTCAATTCAGTACTAGGAGGAGTGAATTTACATATTCCCAAGATACAAAACCGGCTAGGCTAGACAATTTACATTTCACAGACATGAGCATTTAATTGGAGGTCTAGATACGCACCTAATAACTATTTCAGAAAAATGTGCCATTAACTAAAATAAAACACAAGGTAATGAAATAAAATGAGACTGGGGCTTTCCCACCTATCTGCTGAAAAGAGAGGAATGGGTAGTAGAAATTATTCAAGAGCTATTAGATAGGATATAACTAGGAGTGGTATAAAATTAAAAAGTTATGTACTCACTATAATGTTCCATATGGGTAGTTGCACTTCATTTGTCTTCAACCTGTGGGTTTTGGATCAGAGACAGCCGCATCACAAGCATCTGATCTGAACTCCAAGCTCCTCCCTACCCATAATGGCCCACCATCTCCTTCCTTCACTCAGATAGAGTTTGCTGAAACAGACACACAAGCCTGACCCAAAACAACCTTTCCATTAAAGGTTCACACAATTAACCAGGAGAGCCACAAAGTGCACTTCTCCTATTTATCAAAATGGAATAGTGGCACGGTCAGGGAAGGAGGAATGGATGGTTGAAGACAATGAAGTACAACTACTCAGATAGAATGTTATGGCAAGTACATAACTTCTTTATCTGAAGTAGTTTACTTCATTTGATCTTCAACCTATGGGAACAGTCCTCAGCTACCAACATCTGGGTGGCCCTCATGGAAGGATATTTCGGAGCACTGCGGAGCCAAATGATGCCCTACTCCTGGGTACAATGCCCAATTTATGAGATATGAAGGTATGAGATGAGGACCAGGTAGCTGCAGAACAAATGTCATCCAGCAACACTCTCACCAGAAGGCCACTGAAGCTGCCACAGATCTAGTGGAATGGGCTTTGATGGTACCTGAGGGGAAATGTCTTTGTCAAAATATGCCCAGTTGACACATTGGGAAATCCATCTAGCAATGGGGACTTTGGATACTGGTTTACCTAAAATGCTTTTGGAGTAAGACACAAATAACTGGTCTGATTTATGGAAAGACTTTATTCTGTGTAAATAAAATTAGAAGTTATGTACTCACCATAACGTTCCATCTGAGTAGGTGTATTCATTTGTCTGCAACCTGTGGGTTATGGATCCGATATCGGATCCGAACCGGCATGGTTTACCAGCTATGGATCCAAGCTCTCAGCTCCTCCCCTCACCCATAATGCCCTGCTCTACCCTCATGACCTCAGATCGAGTTTGCCAGCAGAGATGACGCCGGGTGAAGTGCGACATCAGCGGGCGGACCCAGACTTTGGAATCCAGCCGACCGAAGGGCTGCCTGACGACAGGACAACCCATTTGTTATGACTGCAGATGCATCCATGAAGGACATCAAGGAGAAGGTCACGGTGAGCTGCCTGTCGGGCGCTAGGATCTGCCACATAACACAAGCACTCAGGTCACTCCAACGCAAGTACAAATATGACTCAGTCATTGTCCATGCTGATGTGAACGACCTGAGACGTACCTCCCTGGACTACATGAAAAGAGAGACAGAGGAGCTCTCTGAGCATGTAGCCCAGGCCGGTATGACCCTGACCTTGAGTAGCATCTTACCCTCACCAAGAATGATGCCACAATATGAAGACAAGATGATCAATTTCAACATTTGGCTTAAGTGTTGGTGTCATTCAAAGGAGATCCAATGCCTGTCAGCCTGGGATGACATGCTCGACAAGCCACAATGCTTCGCTAGGGACGGCTTGCAACAGTCACCTCTGGGCTTTCAGATATTGGCAAAGGCTCTTGCTACCCCCATAGTTTCTTTTTTAGGCAAGGCTCAGAAGACTAACCCACCTCCATAGCTATCACAAGGGATAAGAAACTAAGAGTAATGCTACTCAACGCCAGAAGTCTAAACCTCAAGATGCACGCATTCGAAACTCTCCTTAGCATGGAGAGCATCGATATCTGTGCAGTAACAGAAACCTGGTTCAAGGCTCCCGAGAGCACCACAGCACTACCAGGTTATACCTTATACCATGCTTTTCGGCCCCAAAACTTGGACCAAACCACAAAAAGAGGGGGAGTATCAATATTCGTCAAAGATACCCACACCTCCAGGTTGGTGGCACAGCATGAAGCATCAGAGACTATCCATGTGCAACTAACTGTGGGTAAAACTGTTTTCCAGTTTATAGCCTGCTACAGACCACCCTCCCAAAGACAGGAACACCATTCGGCCTTCCTGAGAATACTGGAAAATATGAAGGTCTCTCCAAACACCATTATATTGGGCGACTTCAACTACCCAAACATAGACTGGGAGCATTACTCTAGCTCCAACACCCTAGCCCAAAGGTTCCTAGAATTTATAAACTCAAATGCTATGGAACAACTTGTTACCACTCCCACAAGAAGGGAAAACATACTAGACCTGTTCATCACCAACATGGGGACACTATGCTCCAGTCCAGAAGTGTATCCCTCACTGGTAAGATCAGACCATAAATTAATCTCACTGGATATTCACATCCCGACCCCACCCCCTGCCCAGAAAACCACAGTGAAAAACTTCTCTAAAGCAAATTTCACACGCCTCAAAACAGAGGCGAAATCCTTCAAAGCCCCCGGGCCTGTGGAAAATACCGCCCAGACCGCAGAATCCTTTATAAACTCATTCTATGAACACCTTCAGGAATGCATGGATCATGCAATCCCAAATAAAACCAAGACACAATCCTCCGAAGGCAGACGTCATGTCTGGTGGACCCCAGCCATAAACAAACTATACAATAGAAGGAGGAAGCTACTACACGATAGAGCAAAATCCCAAAAAGGGAAGGCATCTCTGATCAGTATTAGCAAAAAACTACGGGCACTCATAAAATCGTCTAAGGCCAGCTTCGAGAGAAAAATTGCACAGGACACTAAGGATAATCACAAGGCTTTCTTTAGTTATGTTAGGATCCTGGGTGGTAATTCCCAGACATGCTCAGAATTAGTCCAAAATGACAAAAAATACACTGAACCCACAGACATTGCCAACATCCTAGCTGACAGGTTCAGCGCAAACTTCTCCCACCAAAAGGGCAAATATCTATCCCAGCAGAGTGCTGCCCCTGACATCTCAGATGCTCAGGTAAGAGCCGCCCTCTCCAAAGCAAAAAACACAGCATCAATGGGACCAGACGGTGTCCCGGGCTGCATCCTACATGAACTCCAAGAACAGCTAAACCCAAACATAAAACTACTGTTCAATCTCAGCCTTACTACAGGATATGTGCCCAAAGAGTGGCGTACAGCAACAGTGGTCCCTCTCCATAAAGGTGGTGCCTCAACGGATCCTGGAAACTATCGCCCCATAAGCCTGACTAGCTTGGTCTGCAAAGCTATGGAAAGGATCATCATGGACCTCATAAAGATACTGGGGACCTACAGACACTGGATCCTACCCAGTTCGGCTTTAAGGGCAGATCCTGCCTCTTAAACCTGGTTGATTTCTTTGAAACAGTCACCAAGGCCATTGACGAGGGGAAGGTGGTCCACACAGCCTACCTGGACCTCGCAAAAGCCTTCGATACAATACCCCACTTGGGCATTATAGATAAGCTCACCAGCTTAAATACAAACCCCTATGTCACTAGATGGATTGCAAACTGGCTCAAGGACAGATCCCACATGGTTAGAATTGCTGGAGCCATGTCAGACTCCAAGCCAGTTACAAGTGACGTCCCACAAGGCTCAGTCCTGGGACCTCTCTTGATCGGAATATATTTCTCGGAGGTACAGGCCAACACGGAAGGACTGTGGCTGACCAAGTTCGCAGATGACTGCAAACTGGGCGCCATAATAGACTCTCCAGCCGACACAAGCATCCTCCAAAAGGGCCTCATAGAAACAGACAACTGGTGCCAGAGCCATGGCCTCAAGCTAAATGCCAAAAAGTGTATAGTCATCCCCATTGGCAAAAACAAAGTGCCCACAAATTACCACATAGGTGGTAATCCATTAAGTACAGAAGTAATAAGGGACCTGGGGACCCAAGTTGATAGCAATCTCTCATTTGACAACCACGTGGCCAAAGTGGTTAGAAAAACATTTTATATAGCCCACCTAATCATGAAGGGATTCACATCTAGATCAGGGGAGGTCATCGTGCCTCTTTACTCATCCCTCATCAGGCCCATAATTGAGTACAATGCCCCTTTTGGGATGTACCTTACCAGACACCTGCAGCAACTGGAAAGACCCCAAAAGTACCTCACCAAGAGGATCAAAGGGCTCAAACAGATGCCATATGCTGCCCGGTTAA
Organism: Protopterus annectens; assembly: GCF_019279795.1. Lineage (NCBI taxonomy): Eukaryota > Metazoa > Chordata > Ceratodontiformes > Protopteridae > Protopterus > Protopterus annectens. Next base: position 1,229,363,375 of record NC_056747.1, on the reverse strand, counting down.
AGAAACTCCAGCTCTACTCAGTGGCATACCGCCTGTTCAGAGGCGATCTGTGCCTGACGTATAAAGCCATGTCCAACCCGGAATTAATGGACATGCTGCACCTCAGAAAATCCAAATCCCATCGAGCTACGTGCTCGAGAGACTAGAACCTCAGCACTGAAATAAATAGGACATGCTGGAGGGACAGATTCATAACCCAGAGGCTCCCTCCACTCTGGAATAAAATCCCAGTCCAGGTTAGGCAGAGTCCCTCATTGACTCTCTTCAAGAGGAATCTTGATGAGTGGATGGGAGATCGTAGGTTTACCCCAGGTATCACTTCTGTGTCACTGTTAGACAGAGGCACAGTATACTAACCTCGAAAAAGGGCATAGCAAAATAAATTTAAAATGGGTGGCGAAAGCCAAACACATTTTGGCTAGGCTTATAAATGCCCTAGGGCAGATAGCCTAGTATGAACCTATGAATATTACTTACAGGTGGGGACTAGAATTTCATCGACAACAGTAAAAGTGTGTCTGGGGGGCCCAGAAGGGAAAATATAACTAAGGGGGGTAGATTTTAAAGAAATTTAAGAAAATATTTGGCAAGAAAGATGTCAATTCAGTACTAGGAGGAGTGAATTTACATATTATTCCCCAAGATACAAAAACCGGGCTAGGCTAGACAATTTACATTTCACAGGGACATGAGCATTTAATTGGAGGTCTAGATACGCACCTAATAACTATTTCAGAAAATGTGCCATTAACTAAAATAAAAACACAAGGTAATGAAATAAAAATGAGACTGGGGCTTTCCCACCTATCTGCTGAAAAGAGAGGAATGGGTAGTAGAAATTATTCAAGAGCTATTAGATAGGATATAACTAGGGAGTGGTATAAAATTAAAAAAGTTATGTACTCACTATAATGTTCCATATGGGTAGTTGCACTTCATTTGTCTTCAACCTGTGGGTTTTGGATCAGAGACAGCCGCATCACAAGCATCTGATCTGAACTCCAAGCTCCTCCCCTACCCATAATGGCCCACCATCTCCTTCCTTCACTCAGATAGAGTTTGCTGAAACAGACACACAAGCCTGACCCAAACAACCTTTCCATTAAAGGTTCACACAATTAACCAGGAGAGCCACAAAGTGCACTTCTCCTATTTATCAAAAATAGAATAGTGGCACGGTCAGGGGGAAGGAGGAATGGATGGTTGAAGACAAATGAAGTACAACTACTCAGATAGAATGTTATGGCAAGTACATAACTTCTTTATCTGAAGTAGTTTACTTCATTTGATCTTCAACCTATGGGAACGAGTCCTCAGCTACCAACATCTGGGTGGCCCTCATGGAAGGATATTTCGGAGCACTGCGGAGCCAAATGATGCCCTACTCCTGGGTACAATGCCCAATTTATGAGATATGAAGGTATGAGATGAGGACCAGGTAGCTGCAGAACAAATGTCATCCAGCAACACTCTCACCAGAAGGCCACTGAAGTTGCCACAGATCTAGTGGAATGGGCTTTGATCGTACCTGGAGGGGAAATGTCTTTGTCAAAATATGCCCAGTTGACACATTGGGAAATCCATCTAGCAATGGGGACTTTGGATACTGGTTTACCTAAAAATGCTTTGGAGTAAGACACAAATAACTGGTCTGATTTATGGAAAGACTTTATTCTGTGTAAATAAAATTAGAAGTTATGTACTCACCATAACGTTCCATCTGAGTAGGTGTATTCATTTGTCTGCAACCTGTGGGTTATGGATCCGATATCGGATCCGAACCGGCATGGTTTACCAGCTATGGATCCAAGCTCTCAGCTCCTCCCCTCACCCATAATGCCCTGCTCTACCCTCATGACCTCAGATCGAGTTTGCCAACAGCAAGAACACCCTGAAAAGGGTAACACATAATATGCAGGAAACTGAAAGGCCAGGGGGATAGGAGGGCGGGATGGTTGCAGACAAATGAATACACCTACTCAGATGGAACGTTATGGTGAGTACATAACTTCTAAATCTGAAGTAGGAGATTCATTTGTCTGCAACCTGTGGGACAGAGTCCCCAGCTACCTGAATCTTGGGCGGCCATCATGGAAGGATATTCCGGAGCACCGCGGAGCCAAATGATGCTCTACCCTAGATGCAAGATCCAACTTATAGTGGGAAATAAAAGTATGAGATGAAGCCCACGTGGCTGCTGCACAAATATCATCTAGAGGAATCCTAGCCTTAAAGGCTGCAGAGGTCGATACTGACCGGGTTGAATGGGAGCGTACACCCTCGTGCAAAAGGGCCTTCCTGAAGCTTGATAAGCCAATAAGATACACTGTGAAATCCAGCGAGACAGAGAAACTTTAGAAATTGGCTTGCCCAAATTAAATTTAGCAAAGGAAATAAACAACTGGTCGGATTGCCTATGACCAGCGTTCTGTTTAGATAAAATCTAAGTTGCCTGTGAACATCTAAGGAGTGAAGCTTGTATTCACCTTTGTTTTCATATTTAGGAAAGAAAACAGGGAGGTTAATGGATTGATTAATGTTTGCTTCAGAAGCTACTTTAGGAAGAAAGGACGGGTTGGTCCTGAGGTAAACACGGTCCGGATGAAATACCAAGTAAGGAGGTTTAGCTGATAATGCTTGGAGCTCTGAAACTCTCTTGGCCAATGTAATGGCTAAAAAGGCTGTCTTGAAAGACAAGAATTTGAGATCCACCGTAGCCGCTGGTTCAAGGGGCGGTCAAGGCCTGGAGAACTAAGGAGAGGTCCCAAGGAGGAACCGCTTGTTTCACAGGGGGCCTGAGAAGGAAAGTACCTTTAAGAAAAATTTTACACAACTTGGCTGACATAAGTGGACTAGAGTCATGACCAATGTGATAATGAGAGATTGCCGCCAGTTGTACTTTGACTGTGGAACTGCTGGCACCATCGTTAAAAAGAGAGGTTAGAAAGTCAAGCACTAAAGGGAGTGGAACCGTGAAGGGATTCAGGCCTTGCCGCTCCGCCCACAAAGAAAACCGCTTCCACTTGCTGCGGTAGACTTTCCTAGTGGACGGTTTATGAGCTGCCACCAGGATAGCCTTAACAGGGGACGAAATACCGGGAGTCCTGATCAAGAGTGGAACTGGAGCAGCCAAGCGGTCAGCTTCAGGTTGTCCAGGTTCGGAGGAGATATGCAGGATGGGTGGGATATCAGATCCGGAATGGGATCTAGAATCCAAGGAGGATTCACCGAGTGAGACCTTAGAAAGGGGAACCAGATCTGTCGAGCCCAAAACGGAGCAATGAGAATCATTCTGCAACCCACCCGAGAGGCTTTCTGAAGAACTTGGAGCATCAGAGGCAAGGGTGGATAAGCGTACAGAAGACCGGGTGGCCAAGCATGCACCAGAGCGTCTCTTGGAGAACCTCCTGGAGGGGGTATCAGAGCGAAAAAACTGTCGCACTTGGTGTTTGAGGGAGAGGCAAAAAGATCGCATGGAGTTGTTCCCCACCGTGGGAATATGCGTTCCGCTACTTGAAAATTGAGAGACCACTCGTAAGGGGTCAGAATGGTGCAACTGAGCTTGTCCGCCAGGATGTTGGACCGACCCGGAATGTGCGTTGCTATTAGAAAGCGGTTGGTGGAGATTGCCCATTCCCAAACTCTCATGGCTTCTCGACAAAGGGGGTAAGACCTTGTTCCCCCTTGCTTGATGTACCAGACAACCGACATGTTGTCCGATTGAATCGCAATTGTTCCCAAGGGAAGAAAGTCCTGAAGTGCTAGCAACGCTAAGAGCACTGCTCTCATCTCTAGAACGTTGATATGCAGAAAGGTCTCTGAATCGTTCCACGTGCCTTGGACGGTCCGGCCCGCAAAATGCCCCCCCCCCACCCGAGGCGGGAGGCGTCCGTGGTCACCGTGGCGAGAGGGGGAGAAGCACAAAATGGGCGGCCTCCGTGGAGATCCGGGGAGTGAATCCACCACAGGAGGGACCGCTTGCAAGCCTTGCTGATCGCAATGGGGTGATGCATAGGGAGAGCAAGGTATGACCATTGTACTAAGAGAGTCCACTGGAGGATGCGCATATTGAGCCTGGCAAGAGGAAGAAGTGCTATAGCAGACGCCATGGACCCTAGAGCCCTCAGGACCAACTCCGCTGGAACAGAACTTGAGTGGAGAATGGCCCGCACCTGGAGCTGCAGATTTTGAACTCTGTCCGCAGTGAGGAAGGCTTTTAAATTCCTTGTGTCTAACCTGGCCCCTATAAAATCCAAGAGCTGTGTGGGCGCCAGGTTGGATTTCTTCGTATTTATTGTAATGCCCAGAAAGGGAGCAAGATGGAGAAAGGAGTCTCGCGCCAATAGTAGTAGATGCCTTGTTGGGGCGGTAAGAAGTCAGTCGTCCAGGTAGGGGAAGACCTGTACCCCCTGAAGCCTCAGGTGGGCCGCTACCACTGCTAATACTTTGGTGAACACCCTGGGGGCTGTGGTGAGACCAAAGGGAAGGACCCGGAACTGGTAGTGACTGGCTCCCAGCCGAAGCGGAGGAACCTCCTGGAGCGCCTGTCCATCAGGATGTGGTAGTACGCATCTTTGAGGTCTATAGAGCACATCCAGTGATTTTCTCCCAGAAGGGGGAGAATAGATTGCAGAGTGACCATTCGGAATTTTTCCTTGGGGACTGCCAGATTCAAGAGAGAAAGGTCTAGAATTGGTCTTAGTTCCCCCGTCTTTTTTGGCACTAAAAAGAACCTGGAGTAGAACCCTGATCCGATCTGGTCTGGGGGGGCGGGCTGGATGGCTCTTTTTTTTAGCAGATGGCCAATTTCTGCCAAAGCGGCCTCCCGTTGACCGGGTGGAATGTCTGGGAGGGACTTCAACTTTGGTAAGTGAAGAAAAGGGATGCGGTATCCTCTGGATATGATTTGGAGAACCCAGCGGTCTGATGTTATGGACTCCCATGCCGCTAGGTGCCCCGAAAAACGTCCCCCGACTGCCTCCAGAGTGCAGCAGCCGGGCAACCCCTCAGGGTTGCTGCGCGGGCCATTCAGAGAAAGGTTCTCTGGACCCGAAGTTCCTGGGAGCCCCTCTGCCTCTAGGGCGGCGTCCTCCCTGTCCTCCTCTGCCACGGAAGGACTGGTTGTCCAGAGCAGGCTGGGATTGCTGGGACTTCCGGAAACACATCTTCTTCTGACCCTTTTGGTTCCTAGAGTAGGGCCTCTGGGGTGCAGAGAAGCGGATTCCGACGGCAGACAGCGTCTTCCCGTCCTTCTCGCTCTGGGTCAAGGTGTCGAACGGTTTTGCCAAAGAGGGCAGAACCATCAAAGGGGGCGTTCGCAAACGACGCTTTGAAGGGCTCAGAAAAATCGCAGTGACGGAGCCAGGCCTGACGTCTAGTGACTAGGCCTGCCCCTGCGGCTCTAGCGGCGCCTTCCGTAGCATGGGAGAGTAGCCGCATAGAGGTATTAGTAACTGATCTAAGAGTGGCCATGCGGGTGGAGTGCAGCATCCTGTCCTCCTCCGACATGGACTCTGGGGGAGATGCAGCGTATTCTTTCATGAGATCTCGCTGCATCCTAATGACGTGTGCCAGGTAGTTCAGCGCCCTTACCGAGAAGGTCGCTGAACTAAACATCCGCTTCCCCAAGCGGTCCATCATCCGAGACTCCTTGCTCCCGGGATGGACTGAGGGACTCTCCTGAGCAAGTTCCCTCTTGGTGGCCGCCGCCGTCAACATGGCATCTACCGGAGGCCCCTTACTCCAATGGGCACGGTCGGATGGTGGGCTGAGGATCCTATCGGGCCTCTTAGGGATTGGCTCCACGGTGTCCGGTTCCTTCCACGCCCTGGTGGTAATGAGGTCCACCAGGGGGTCGGCAGGAGGGGACACCCAAGAGGTAGACGGGCCCGCTTCAAATGCCTCCAAGAACACAGACTCGTCCGAGGAAGACTTGGGGGCAGACCACCCCCCCTTATAATGAGCATTTCCATGATGTCCCCAAATGAGACATCCTCGGGGGGTGACCGTGGGGAGCCTTCCCCTTCCTCCAAGTCCGTGTCTTCCGTGAGAGACTCGGGGGAGTCAATGTGCCTCCTTTTGCACGTATGCTTGCAAGGAACATCCTCTGGGGGGATGTCAGAGGACTCCTCGCAAGCAGCAACCTGTTCCATTGGAGCAGCTTGGGGCACAGAAGTGTGCTGTCCCAAGGGCCGGATGGTGGAAGCCTGACCCAGTGGGACGGAGCCGAAACAAGTGCCGGGGGTCCGGAGACCCTCAACAGGGCCCTCTCCACTACATCAAACGCCGAAGGGGAGCCGACCTCGACCAAAGGATCCGACAATCGGCTCCCCCTCGGATCCGAAGAGTGGATCGGAGCCGGCGCGCGCCGGATCCGGCGGACAGTGCGCTCCGACACAGACTGCGCCAAGGAGCACTGATCCCCGGATCCGAGGCTCGGATCCAGGCTCCGAGGTCGGATCCGATGCACTCGAGGGCAGGGTCGGATCCGGTACAAAGTACTATCGGCGCCGACCCACCCCGGCTCGGCTGCTCGGCTCCAGCTGCTCCGAGCCCGGGTAGCGGGTCGGAGAAGGAGCAAACGGTTTGAAAAAGGGTGTTGAGCTCCCCAGAGAGGGGAGGCAAGAGCACTCCCATCTGCATCTGGGCCTGGATGAACCTTCTCATCATCCGGTCCAGATCAGCATCCGAAGGCTATACGTAGATCTCGACGAGGCTACCGAGGTAGGCCTGGAGTGCCTCCTCGATAACCTCGACGGAATCGGGTCTCCTCCTCCTCAGGTCCCGTGAAAACACACTGGAGACCGGAGCCGAGAAGGAGGAGACAGAGCCGAATGGAGCCGACAACGGAGCCGGGAGAAGCTTGGCTGGCGGGGCGAAACAGAGGTCTCGGCCCCGCTTATGGTGCTTCTCCCTCTGGTCCTTTTCTAGCATCCCTCTCCTCCAACCAGAAACGGGAGGTTGAGTCCCAGGAGGAGGGGCCGCAGAAGGAATAATCGTGGGTACGGTTACTCCCGAAGGAGCGGAGGTCGGAGCCGAGTCCGGCAGTAAAAGGCCCGCCAAAACAAGCTTGGACCTCCGCTCCTTCAATGCCCTGGGGTTGAACCCTGCACAAATGGAACATCCAGATGTGAGGTGTTCAACCCCCAGGCATCTAACACACCGAGTGTGGCCATCAGCTGGGGAAAGCTTATGGCCACACTCGGAGTATTTAGAAAAAATAGACTTGGGTTGCTCTGACATCCCAATCTATAACAGTAGTTACTAAAACTAAAAAGTAACTAAAGAACACAAAAACACTCACAGGCCCAACACACACACACTACGCTAACAGCGAGGGTAGGGATATAACTTTTAGATTAAACTCTAAAAAAAGTAAATATACCAAAGGGGAAACCTACACTTTCACACAAAAAAACAATAAAATATCTTAAATTTAGCAATTTAACACTGAAAACTAGCACTTAGCTTGAGAAACAATCCGGTCACCATGCGCGGCAAACGAGATCTGAGGTCATGAGGGTAGAGCAGGGCATTATGGGTGAGGGGAGGAGCTGAGAGCTTGGATCCATAGCTGGTAAACCATGCCGGTTCGGATCCGATATCGGATCCATAACCCACAGGTTGCAGACAAATGAATCTCCTACTTCAGATCTTCAGTTACCCAAGTACTTCCAATAAATGTAACTTGTATTCACCCCGGTTTTGGAAATTTGGGAAGAAAACTGGAAGACTGATAGTCTTGATTAACATTGTTTTCGGAAGCCACTTTTGGAAGAAAGGAAGGGTTAAGTGCGCAGAGAAACCCTGCCCTTATGAAAACCATATATGGAACTTTAATGGACAAGGCAGTTTTCCAAGAAAGAAATTGCAATCGACTGTCACCCCTGGTTCAAAGGGTGGGGAGACTAAAGCTTGTAAGGCAAAAGGTAAGGTCCCAAGGAGGTGTTGGATCTTTCACAGGAGGTCGCAGCATAAACGTTCCTTTAAGGAAAGTCTTGCAAAGCTTAGATGATACTAAGGAAGCCATGTTTTCCCCCACATGGAAGTTTGAAATGGCAGCCAACTGAACTTTAATAGTAGAAGAACTAGCCCCTTGACGAAATACACCAGACAGAAATTCCTTTTGAGGGGGGTTCAGAAAGAAGAACGTGCTGCAAGGAGATGTGAAGAGATCGCAGCAAGGCCAGCCCCACTTGAGGAAGATCTGCTCTACTACTGAAGGATTCAGAGACCACTTGTAAGACATTAAAATAGTCCTGATGAGCCTGTCCGCTAAAATGTTGGACCTTCCCGGAATGTGCGTTGACACAAGAAAGCGGCCGGTGGAAAGAGTCCATTCCCACACTCTCGTGGCTTCTCGAAAAAGAGGGTAAGACCTGGTCCCACCCTGCTTGTTGACATACCAGACTACTAACATGCTGTCTGACTGGATGGCAACAGTCCCTAGAGAAAGATGGGCATGAAGAGCCTGCAACGTTAGAAGAACCGCTCTCATCTCCAGGACACTGATATGCAAATTGGTCTCTGATGAGGACCAAGTGCCTTGGACTGTCCTTCCCAAGCAATGTCCCCCCACCCACCCAAGCTGGGAGGCATCTGTAGTCACTGTGGTCATGGAGAATGATGGAAGAAATGGACTTGCTTGTACCCGATCCGGGGAGCAAAAAGTACAGTTTTGTACCTACCATAAATGTACATGTTCGAGTGCTAATACAGCTGCAGTCATAACAGATGGGTTCTCCTGCCGTCAGGCGGGTCCTCGGTCGGCCGAATTCCAAAGTCTAGGTCCGGCGTCGGTTGTCGTCGCTTCTTCCCTGACGTCAGTGCGGCAGGGGTATAAGAACCAGCCGACGCCATGTTCTTCAGTTTTTCTTGCCCCAGATGTCAGGTGCCCCCAGAAGGAAGGCAATACATAAAATTATGAAGTAATGCAATGCAATATAATCAAAAAACAGTAGTTGCAAGCAAATACACCATAAAAGAATACCCCTAGAGGGGAAAGAGGGAGGGAAACCTGGACTGCAACTGTATTTGCACTCTAACATCTACATTTATGGTAGGTACAAAACTGTACTATGTTCATCGTGCATACAGCTGCAGTCATAACAGATGGGTAGAATCCCAAAGCTAAGAAAGGGGTGGTAGGCACTAGGTGGAACTATGAGGAGCCAAAATGCCCTGCAAGACTGCAGTGGCAAAGCCTGCTCTAGATCTGGAGTATAATGGTAGGTTGTAGTGTTTGGAGAAGGTATGCACAGAACTGCAAGTGGCTGCTTCCAAGATATCCTTGGTAGGAACTCCTCTGAGGAAGGCTGCAGAAGTGGCTGTGGCCCTGGTGGAGTGAGTTCTAATGCCTGTAGGAACAGTTTTGCCATTAAAGAAATAGCAAAAGCGTATGCAGTGGGCTATCCATTTTGAGATTGTCTGCATGGAAATTGGCTTTCCTGGAGCTCCTACCGCATAGGCCACAAAGAGTTGTTCTGATTTTCTGAAAGGCTTTGTTCTGTCCAAATAATAACGCAGTTGCCTGTGGATGTCCAAGGAATGTAGTAATCTCTCCCCTTTGTTTTGAGGATTGGGATAAAAAGCAGGTAAATGTATGACCTGATTTAAAGCTACCCTGGATACCACTTTAGGCATAAAGGAAGGGTTGGTTCGTAATGAAACTCTGTCCTGATGGAAGATGGTAAAAGGCTGGACAGCCATGAGGGCCTGTAGTTCTGAAACTCTACGAGCTGAAGTGATAGCCAGAAGGAAAGCTGTTTCCCAGGACAAATATTGCAAATCTGATGAAGCAGCTGGCTCAAAAGGAGGAAAAGTCAGTTTTTCCAGAATGAAATTTAGATCCCAAGCAGGTATTAGTTGTTTCCTTGGAGGTCTTAAATTCTTAGCCACTCTGAGGAACTGTCTTAAAAGAGGGTGAGAGAATAAAGGAGGATCAGTGTTGTATTCTGCAGAAATGGCTGAGGCATGGATTTTGATGGAGGAGAACGAAAGTCCACTGCTTAGCAGTTCAGCCAAATATTGTAGTATTTGAGGTAAATTCAGTTTTCCAGGGTTCTGGCCCTTTTTCTCATTCCAGACACAAAAGCGTTTCCATTTTGCGGAGTAAGCTTTTCTAGTTGATGGCCTTCTGGCCTCCAAAATGACATCCTGCACCTCCTTGGAGAGTAGGGCCTGCTGTGATACTAAGGAATCTTCCATGCGGCTAGATTGAGTGTTTTTAGCTGACTGTTAAGAGTTTTTAAACTGTGCTGAGTCAGAAGAGGAGGCATTAGAGGCAGGGTCCATGGAGGGGAATGAGTCAGGCTCCTCAGGAGTGGGTACCAGTGTTGCCTTGGCCAGTCCGGAGCAATGAGGATCATCTTTGGTCTGTCTGCTCTGGTCTTCAATAGGACTTTGGGCAGCAGAGGAAGAGGCGGGAAGGCATAAACTGTCATTGATGTCCAGCTGAAAGAGAGCGTCCACTCTCCAGGCCTTTGGGTGGAAGGTCCTCGAGCAGAATTTTGTCAATTGATGATTTTTGTGGGAGGCAACGAGATCTATGTCTGGCCTTCCCCATTCTGGGATTATTTCTGTAATAACTTTTGGGTGCAACATCCATTCGTGTGGATCTGTCATATTCCTGCTTAGGTTGTCTGCCAGCGTGTTTTCCTTGCCTGGCAAGTACTGTGCTTGTAGTTCCATTTGTAAGTCCATGGCCATGTTCCAAAGTGATATGGCCAGTCTGCATAGGGGATAGGAATGTGTTCCTCCCTGCTTGTTTATGTACCACATAACTGTGGTGTTGTCCATTCTTATCAATAGTTGACCTGGTTGTAGAAGGTCCTTGAAAGCTATAATAGCATTTATTACTGCTAGCATTTCTTTTTGATTGATGTGAAGGTGCTTTTCTTTTTGGGACCATTTGCCCTGAATGCACCGGTCTGTCATGTGCGCCCCCCCAGGCGTAGTCCGAGGCATCTGTTGTGATGACTTGATTTGCTTGAGGCTTGCTGAATGGAAGACCTGTGTTTGCTTGACATGCTTGAGTCCACCACAGAAATTCCTTTTGCAGACATGGAAGCAGTGGTATTATTGTTTCCAAACTGTGGCTGTGTTGAGACCATATGTTTTTTAGGTACCATTGTAGTTTTCTCATATGCAGCTTTGCACATGGGATTAGCAAGATGCAAGATGCCATGAATCCCAGAGCCTGCAGGATTTTCCTTGCAGTCAGCCTGGTGCAATTTGCCAGTGTTTTGAAGTATTGAATTAGTTGCCCCTGCTTCTCTGGCATGAGGTAGGCCATTTGGGTGTTTGTGTCCAAATTGGCACCCAGGAAAAATTATATTTCGAGAGGGTATTAGCCTTGATTTCTCTTTGTTGACTGTGTATCCCAGAGTGTTTAATAACATTATTACATAAGCCAGATGTTTCAGAAGAATGTGCTTGCTGTCCGCTTGGATCAGGCAGTCGTCCAAATAAGGGTATATCTGTATCCCTTGAAGTCTGCAGTAGGCAATTACTGATGCCAAGCATTTCGTGAATACTCTGGGCGCAGTAGATAAGCCAAAGGGCAATGCAGAGAATTGATAATGGGTTGAACCTGCAAGAAATCTGAGGTATCTTCTGCAATTTTGTCTGATTGGGACATGCAGGTATGCCTCCTTGCGGTCCAATGTTACCAGCCAAGACTCCTTGCCCAGCATGGGAAGAAGTTGCTGTAGAGTGAGCATCTTGAATTTTGGAACGAGTAGGAATGTGTTTAGGATGGAAAGATCCAAAATAGGTCTCCAATCTTTTCCCTTCCTTGGCACCAGAAATAGCCTGGAATAAAAACCTTGACCTTGTTCGTGTGTAGGTACCTCTTGAATAGCTTTCATGTTTATAAGATCTGAAATTTGCTTTTGTGTCTCTGCCCTTTGATTGTGTGGCAGTTTTGGCATGCCTCTCATTTTTGGAAGGGTATGAAAGTGGAATTTGTAGCCTCTGTTTATAATGTCCAGGGATCCATTTGTCCTTTGTGACAACATGCCAATTTTTTGAGAATAGTGCCAGCTTTCCTCCTAAGGGGACTGCCATTTGAGACCTGGTTGGCCCGCAAAGGGGAAAGTCATTGGGTTTGCTTTCTGAAAGATTGTGAGTTGTCCTCACCACCTCTTGGTGTAGGAGCTTGCCATTGTCTGCCTCTGTACGATCCTTGTGGTTGTCCTCTGCCCCTTGGGCGCCTGTATCTGCCTCTTTGGGGTCTGTCCGTGGCAGGAAAGGACCAGTTTTTGGAAGGCCAATTTCTACTAAAACGTGGTGGTTGAACCTGCAGAAATTCTTTCACAGTTTGCATTGATTTAGCTTTTTCCTCCATTTTTCGTAATACTTCCTCAGCATTTGCCCCAAATAGTACATCCTTTTGAAGAGGGGTGTCTAGTAATTTAGCTTTGACATGATCAGGCAAGGTTTGTTCCTTGAGCCAAGCATGCCTGCGTATGACTGAGCCTGTAACAGCAGCTCTACATGAGGCCTCTAGAGCATCAAAACCACATTGTAAGGTATGTTTACCCACTTGTTCTGCACTATGCATCAAATCCTGCAACTCCTTCAAGCCTGGTTGTTCAGGTTGTGACATTTTACTTTTCAATTGAGATAACAGAAACTGTTGGTATTTTAGCATATGAAACTGACAGTTTAAGGCCCTCATGGTTAAGGTAGCCGAGGTATATACCTTTTTTCCCCCACCTTTCTAAGGATCTGGAATCTTTCTCGGAAGGCAATGGATTTTTGGCAATGGAAGCCTTAACTCCCTTGGGTCCCTGTGAGATTGTTTCTAGGTCAGCAGCATGGCTTTTGTAAAGAAATTGGTGCGAGTCAGGAACTGTGTAGTACCTGTCGGGCTTAACTGGAGCTGGAGGTAGAGAGTCAGCAGCATGGCTTGTGTAAAGAAATTGGTGCGAGTCAGGAACCGTGTAGTACCTGTCGGGCTTAACTGGAGCTGGAGGTAGAGAGTCCGGGTTAAGGCAGGCCTCCGAGTAAACATCATCTAGGATTTCCAAGACAGGAGGTATAGCCAGAGGCCTGTGCTGGGTTAACGAAAGAAATTCCCTGAGCCTTTTCTTGGAATCTGAATAATCCTGGCCTTCCCAGTGGAAGTGTCCCCTTAAGGTATGCAAAGTTTCCCCAAATGAGAAATCCTCAGGGGGGGATACAGAAGGAATAGACTCCTCTGCATCAGAGTCTTCAAAAGGGGAGTAAGCCTGTTCCTGATCAGAGTGTTCTGAAATAATGGATCCCTGATCAGAGGAGGGGGAATCTTCCTCCACTCTGGGCCTTTTGTCCGGAGGTGGCTGAGAACCTCTGATTAGAGTAATTAAATCCTCAGCCATTTTAAGCATCTGTCTCTCAGGCATGGGGCCTGGAGATGGGCCCTGTGTAACTGGTCTCTTAGGGTGCATGGTTGCTTTAGACTTGGTGAAAGCCTTGATGGAGAAAGAAGAGGAAGGTCTGAAGACACCTTGAGTGGAGGTGGACCTGTCCACATTCTGTGTTTCAACGCCAAGAGTGGCTTCGGTATCTGTAGTCGGGGTGTGGGCCGAGGAGCCTGAGACCTCGGGTACAGGAGACACCGCCAAAGATGTGTCGGTAGTCAGGGGATGTGTAGGCGCCTCACTGAGAACCGGACCATGTGTAGTCGGCTTTGGTGTGGTGTCGGTAGAGGCCGCGGACCTCGAGTGTCGGTCCTTGTCTTTGCGTTTTTTAGACAAAACCGGTGTCGGAGTATCCAACGACATGGTATAGTTAAATGCTTTCCCAAAAAATACTGTGCAAACTCCGCCCGACGCTTAATAGTGCGTTTGTTGAAAGTAGCACAACAGTGACAGACCGAGACGTCGTGATCTGGGCCTAAACAAGGTATACAGAGGGAATGGAAATCCTTATGCGGTATTTGCTTCCCACAAGAAATACAATTATTAACTTTGTCTAACATCGGTCTGAGGCAAGAAAAATTTCCCCAACAGGGTACTTAGCTTTTAAAAAGACTTCGGTTTTCCAAATTTTTCGTAATCTCAGGAGCTGGCCGACCGGCACTTGCGAACTGCTTCTGCTTCGGGCACCGCGCGGCAAGAAAGACTGAAGAACATGGCGTCGGCTGGTTCTTTTATACCCCTGCCGCACTGACGTCAGGGAAGAAGCGACAACTGACGCCGGACCTAGACTTTGGAATTCGGCCGACCGAGGACCCGCCTGACGGCAGGAGAACCCATCTGTTATGACTGCAGCTGTATGCACGATGAACATCCACCAGATGAGTGACTCTCGGCAGGCTCGTGATATGCATATCGGATGGCACAAGGGTAAGACCTGGAGGGACCACTGCACCACCAACCTCCACTAGAGAACTCTCATGTGCAGACAGGCGAAGGGCAGGAGGTTGATGGTGGCTAACATGGAGTCAAGAGCCCAAACAACTGTGGCTGCTGATGGGTTGGGGGATTGAAGAACCTCAGAGATGTGAATTTTCAAACTGTTTACCCTCTCTGAGGTGAGAGACTCATTTGGAAAGCATCTAGCCAAGCTCCAATGAAGTCTAACCTCTGGACCGGGATCAGGGAAGATTTGCTTAGGTTGATCATGATACCTAGTCTGTTTGCAAGGAGGAGGAAGTAATCATTGGCTTGACACAGTAGATGCTTGGTGGGGGCAGCAAGAAGCCAATCGTCGAGGTAGACATGGATTCCCTGAAGCCTCAGGTGGGCTACTACCACCACCATGACTTTCGTGAACACCCTGAGGGCTGTGGTGAGAACAAAGGGCAGAGCCCTGAACTGATAATGACTGACCCCCAGCCGGAAGGGAAGAACTCTGCGGGAGCACCTGTCCATCTTGATGTGATAGCACGCATCCTGCAGGTCGATCGAGCACATCCAATCCTCTGCCTGCAGATAGGGCAGCATGGCTTGAAGGATGACCATCCAAACCTTTTCCTTGGCTACTGACAGGTTCAGAATGGATAGATCCAGAATGGGTCCTTGGTCACCTGTTTTCGTTGGCACCAAAAACAACCTGGAATAAATGCCCAATCCGGACTGATCCGGGGGGGACGGGTTGGATGACTCGCTTTCTTAGCAGCTTTCCTATCTCTAATGCTGCTTCCTCCCCTCTGTGCGGGTAGAACATCCAGGAGGAGTTTTGGTTGGGGCGGTGGTGCAATAAATGGAATAGGCTCTGGATATGATTTTTAGCACCCAATGGTCTGTTGTCACGGACTCCCACTCCATAGGATATAATGAAAGACGGTCCCCAACTGTCTCCAGAGATGAACATTCGGGCAACCCCTGTGCAGGTCTGTCCGAGAAAGGTTCCGGAGACCCTAAGTTCTTCGGACCCCCTCTGCCTCTGGGCTGGCATCTGTTGTAACCCCCCCTCTGCCTCTGGGGAAAGAAGAGTCTTGAGTGTACCGGGAGAACTGAGATTTCCAGAAACAAATCATCTTTGCTCATCATTGATTCCTGGAGCAGGATCTCTGCGGGGCAAAGAAGCGGATCCCGAAGGCAGACAGTGTCTTCCCATCCTTCTCACTCTGGACCAGCGTCTCACGTATGGACTTCCCAAACAGGTAAGAGCCATCATAGTGAGCATTCGCAAATGATACCTTAAAGGATTCCAAGAATTGATACAGCGGGAGCCAAGCGTGTCACCTCACAGCAACTACGGACCCGGCCGCCCTAGCAGCTCCTTCCGTGGCATGGGAGAGGAGGCGCGTGGATGTATTGGCAACTGCTTTCAGTGTGCCCATGCATGCAGAGAATATTTTCTTGCCCTCTGCCAACGTGGTCTCTGGGTGCAACTCAGCGACTTCTTTGACTAAGTTACGCTGCAATCGGATAATGTGCGCCATGTAGTTCAGCACCCTTATGGTGAAGTGGCTGAGGCATGGACTCAATTCCCTAAATGATACATTGTTCATAACTTCCGGACAGGAGAATGGACCATAGAGTTCTCCTGCGCAAGCTCGCTCTTGGTGGCAGCCACCAGCATACCATCACTGGGTGACCCCTTGCTCCAAATAAGGGGGGGGGGGCTAAGAATCTTATCTGGTCTTTTGGGGATTGGCTCCACGGTGTCTGGCTCCTTCCAAGTTATGGAGGTGACAAGGTCAACGAGTGGATCAGTGGGGGGGACACCCAGGAGGTAGATGGGCCCGTGCCGAATGCCTCCAGGAACACTGACTCGTCCTCCATTGGTTTTTGGGTGGACCATCCCTCTCTTTGTAGTAGGAGGTCCATGATGTCTCCCAAGGAAACATCATTGGAAGATAACCTGGAGGAACCTTCCCCTTCCTCCAAGTCAATGTTGTCAGTGAGGGACTCTGGAGAGGAGTCCAACTGCCTCCTTTTACATGTTCGCTTGCACTGAGCCTACTCAGTGGGACGCTCTGAGGAGGACTCAAGCTTGTTGCCGCTCCCTAGTGGGTGCTCCCTGGGGCAAATCAAGCACGGGCTGTCCCTGAGATGTCAGGAAGGTCGGCGCTGTACCCAGAACGGAGGGAGTCAGGACGGATTCAGATGAGGAAATGGTCAAGGATCTCGAACCACTCAAGAAGACCCTCTCCATCACATCAAACGCCGAAGTAGAGCGGACATCCTGGGAAACGAGTGATGGAGCAGCTCCCCTTTGGTCCAATGCGGAGCCATAGACAAGCCTATTGGATCGAGATACCCAAGGGGAGATTGCACGCCGACGAACTCTGAGCTGACAGCACCCCCCACAGATCAGACGCCGAGGCTATAGCTTCGAGAGCACGGATCCCACCCACTCAAGGCAATGGACGGCATAGAGGTACAAGGTACCGTTGGCGCCGACCCCAAAAACTTTTGAATCCACAGACTCCAAAGCAGAGGGTCAAATCAGAGAAGGCGCTATGGGGAGTGAAAAAAAGAATCTCCCCACTCCAGAGGGCGAGGGGGTGGGCAAGACTCTCATCTGGATGCGGCTGAACTTCTGCATCATCCTGCCCATCTCTGACTCACTCAAGCTGTGGGTGGAACAGGAGGAAGATGCCACCGACACCGGCAGTGAGTGCCAGTGAGGGGAGGCTATAGATAGTGGACTAAACTCCATCGGCTCCAGGGAGAACCTGGGTGAGCGAAGCCGTGGGGTACTGGGTCTAGGAGGAGTCCTGGACTTGGGTGGAGGCCCCGATGGACCAGAGCAGTCAGGGGACCACTTTCTATGCCAGTCCTTGTGTCTTTTATCCCCTCCAAAGGACTGGAGCCAGGAGTTTGAATCCCAGAGGCCTGGGGAGAGGAGGATACATTATCAGCCGCTACTGAAGCAGAAGCAGTCACAGGGACAGCCGTCCCTGATCAGGCAGGAGCCCTTTTATCACTAATTTAGCCCTCCTGTCCTTGAGGGCTCTAGGGTTGAAGCCTGCGCAGATATAGCAGGCTGTCTAAATGGGCCACTCCTAAGCATACAATGCACAGATGTGGCCATTGGCTGGAGAGAGCTTATGGCCACACTCCGTGTATTTTCTAAAGATTGGGTTTGGGGTCTCAGCCATGTCTAAAGAAGGCCTCATGCGCATGCACATACTCACCCACACACACTAACTACAACAGTGGGAAAAGGCCATGGGAGGGGAAACAGTACACAAACGCTAAGTTTTAACTTTTTTTTTTTTTTTTAACCGACTAACACATGAGATTAGGGGAAGTGAAAAAGGGAAAACAAGGCATCTAACTTAGACTAAGTAACTCTAAAGCATTAACCCACAAGAAAAAACACCTGGAGCTCAGCGACCATGATGCTTGGCTGTAAAGCGGCAAACGAGATCTGAGGGAAGGAAGGAGATGGAGAGGCATTATGGGTAGGGGAGGAGCTCTAATCAGATGCTGGTGATGCAGTCGTCTCGGATCCAATCTGGATCCAAATACACACAGGTTGAAGATCAAATGAAGTAAACTACTTCAGATCTGGAGTTTAAAAATAGGGTGGAAATAAAATAACGGGAGATATGGTTAAAAAGTAATAAGAATTATTTAGGACTAACAGATGTTAAAGCATTGCAAAATAGGGGGAATTTCACTAAACTAGAAAAGGAGTAACTGTAGGATGCTCAACAGAAAAAAAAAGGATTACCTCAATAATATGCATGAGTTTAGAAAGACTGCTGTTCAGCAACATTTTCTGATAATACCTCTAGAGCACAAATTTTTAGCAGGACGACTCGGGCAACAGAAAGTAGAAATGACTGTCACCAAGCTTAGGAAGCCTATAAAAGGGAAGATACCAAGGGATCCTGCAGAAGTATTATAAATATTTCAGAAATTCTATGCATGTCTGTATAAAGCAGATAAATATGGAAATCAAGAAAAGGTTCAAATGGAAATATTTATGGAAAAAATAAATATGCCAAGCAAGAGGAGGCTCAATTACTAACAGGATAGTAAGAGAGGAGATAAAAATGGTGATGTATAACAAAACTACAGGAAAGTCCAAAGGAATAGATGGTATCCCTGCGGAATTTTGGAAGCTAGGAGAGAAAAAAACTGAATGATCTGGAATGTTTTGTTTAAAATAACTTCAAGAGAAGTCCCAACATCCTGGAAGAAAGTGATGGTAGCACCTAAAGAGGGCAAAGAATCATCTCAATACAAGCCCAATTAATTCCTACACCATGACTATAAAGTATATGTCTACACTGATTAAAAATGGCAAAAGTGACCCATATCTATCAGTTTTGGCATCAATGTGGTTTTGTGGAGGGAAGGCAAACATTTGCCAAGATTAAGAAACACTGATGATCCAGAGGGAAGCAGAATGTAAGAAAATACCACTGCTGTTGGTGGGTCTTGATGCAGAGAAAACATATGACACAGTAAACTGGGACTATATGAGCAGAGCAATGGAATCATTTACATTTCCTGACAAAACTATAAGGTTGATTAGGATACATGAGGGATCGGAGGTGAAAATTGTAGTGGGTAGAGTCCTCTCTGATAACCTCTTCCTGAGCATAAGAACCAGACAGGTGTGTCCTCTCTCCCCCTTTGCTATTTCCATTACATTTAGAACCACTAGCAAAGAAAATAAGAGACTCAAAAATTCAAGGATAAAAACTGGTATGGTAATCAAGAAAAGCTGGCTCTATTTGCACATTTTACACCTGACAAAGGGACATTACAGTGCTGTGAAACATACTGACACAGTTTCAAACTTTTTCAGGATACAAAATTAATGAAGCTAAAACAAAAGAAACAGCGGCAAATTATGTGCCCATATATGAATTTGTTCAGCAGTATAGTACAGTTATGTACACTTGCCATAAATGTAGAATGTTAGAGTGTACTCACTGTTGCAGTCTTTACATTCGGGTAATCTGCTTGCAGGTTGCCTTCAGTCAGTCTGATTAACAAAGTCTTGGGTCCTGCGTCGGTTGCTGTCCCTTCTTCCATGACACCAGGTCGTCAGGGGTATAAAACATGCAGCCGACGCCATTACATCAGTTTTTCTTGCACCAGATGTCAAGTGCCCCCCTAATGGGAAGCAATTAAATATAAAAGTACAATGATGTACCTCCAACAAAAAAGCAAATACACCAGAAAGGCTTTTAAGCATAACAAAAGAAAGTAGAGGTATAGCCAAAAGAAGTCAGGGGGCTGGAGGGAAGGCAACCAAGACTGCAACAGTGAATACACTCTAACATCTACAATTATGGTAAGTGTACACAAATGTACTATGTTCTTCGCGTTTCACTGTTGCAGTCATTACATTTGGGTATATTCCCAAAGCTATGGTTGGGAGGAGAAGTTTATATAGCATTAGGGCCTGCAATAAGGCCCTGCAAGACAGCAGTGGCAAAGCCAGCTCTAGATTTAGAGAAAATTGGCAAATGACAATGCTTGGTAAAAGTATGTACAGAACTCCAAGTAGCAGCTTCTAGGATGTCCCTGGTAGAAACACCCCCGAGAAGGGCTGCAGAAGTAGATGCAGCCCTGGTGGAGTGAGATCTGATCCCCTGGGGGATAGGTTTTCCATGGTGCTTATAGCAGAAATGAATGCAATGACTTATCCATTTAGAAATGGTTTGTTTTCAAATAGCCTTCCCCTCTGTCCCTGCAGCAAATGCTACCAGCAGTTCTGATTTTCTTCGAGTTTTAGTCCTGTCCAAGTAGAATAAGTTGTCTGTGCACATTCACGGAATGCAGAATCCGTTCCCCTTTGTTCTGTGAATTGGGAAAGAAGGTTGGCAAATGAATGGACTGATTATGAGCCACACTGGATACCACCTTCGGCATGAAGGATGGATTGGTCCTGAGTGACACCCTGTCTGCATGAAAGATGATGAAGTCATAAGAGCTTACAAGTCAGATATCCTTCTAGCTGAAGTGATTGCTAAAAGGAAAGCTGGTTTCCAAGAAAGAAATTTTAAGTCTGCAGTAACAGCTGGCTCGAAAGGAGGTAGAGTGAGTTTCTCCGATACAAAGTTAACATCCCAGGCAGAGGTTGGAGCTCTCCTGGGTGGTCTCAAGTTTTTGGCCCCTCAGAGGTACTGCGTGAGTAGAGGATGAGAAGAGGAGAGGTTCTGTGTTATAATGAGCTGAAATGGCAGAGGCGTGGATTTTAATGGAAGAAAAAAACAGGCCCTTGTGAAGCATCTCAGTTAAGTATTACAAAATCTGAAATTGGGGGCTGCTGTGCTCATCCGTTGAGATTGGTTCCAGGCACAGAATCTTTTCCATTTTTCACCATAAGATTTTCTAGTACTAGGTCTTTTTGCCACTAAGATGACAATCATCACAGGTTTGCTGAGGGCTGATGAAGGTGAATTTAAGTCATCAGCCAGGCTGCAAGGTTCAATGTTGGAAGCTGAGCGTGCGGAATTTGGTTCTCCTGCTGAGACAGCAGGGAATGGGTCTGAGGCGGGTGCCATGGAGATAACTGCGACACTGCACAGGAGGGGGTAACAGTATTGGCGTAGCCAGTCTGGAGCAATCAAGATCATCCTTGGTTTGTCCTGTTTGACTTTTAGTAGAACTTTGGAAAGCAGAAGGGGGGAAGGCGTAGACTGGTTTTTCCAGCTGAAGGACAGAGCATCCGCTTTCCAGGCTTGTTTTTGGGGCGTCCTTGTGCAAAACTTGTCCAACTGGTAGTTTTGAAGGAGGCAAACAGATCTATGTCTGGGCTCCCCCATTCGCTTGTCAAAATGTAGAAAATCCTTGGTTCCAGTTTCCACTCGTGTGGGTCCATGAGGTTTCTGCTTAGTCAGTCTGCCAGTGTATTCAATTTTCTTGGCAGGAATTGAGCTTGTAGGTGCACTTGCTAGTTCAAGGCTGTGTTCCACAATGCCATGGCTAGTCTGCAGAGGGGGTAGGAATGTGTACCCCCCCCCTGCTTATGTAAGACATAACAGTGTTGTTGTCAGACACTACCATTAGTTGTCCTGGAAGAATGCAGTCCTTGAAGGCTGTCAGAGCATTTTGTACAGCTAACATTTCTTTTTGATTGATATGTAGGTGCACTTGATTTGGGTTCCATTTGCCCTGAAAATGCACTTCCCTGCCAGATGAGCCCCCCATGCATAGTCTGATGCATCTGTAGTTAGGGTTTGGGCGGCAGGGTGTAGTGTGAATGGTAGTACCATGTTTTGGTGGAAGACCTCTGCACACCAGAGGAACTCCAGGCATAGGCAAGGTGCGATAGGAATCACTGTTTCCAGGCTGTGACAATGTTGACTCCACAGACTTTTTAAATACCAGTGTAGTTTCCTCATATGCAGTCTTGCATATGGAAATAGAAGAATGCAGGAGGCCATGAACCCAAAGGCTTGCAGAATTTGTCTTGCAGATAGCAGGGTTTTTGTGGCCACTTGTTTGAAGTAGGTTACCAAATGAATTTGCTTTTCTGGCATGAGGTAAGCCATCTGGGCAGCTGCATTCAAGCTTGCGCCCAGGAATGTAATTTATTGACAGGGTACCAGTTGTGATTTATTTTCGTTTACGGTGTACCCCAGACAAGTTAGAACCCTTTTTACAAACACAAGTTGATTTAAAAGTATGCCCTGGTTTTCTGCCTGAATTAGACAATCATCCAGGTATGGGTATATTTGAATACTTCTTTGCCTGCAAAATCCAATAACTGGAGCCAGGCACTTAGCGAATACCCTGGGCGCAGTAGACAAGCCAAAGGGCAGTGGAGAGAAAGTACAGTTTTGTACCTACCATAAATGTAGATGTTCGAGTGTTCACCCTGCTGCAGTCATCACACTTGGGTTATCCTGCCGTCAGGCGGTCCCGCAGTCGGCCTGAGTTCCAAAGTCTTGGTCCGGCATCAGCTGCTGTCGCTTCTTCCCTGACGTCAGTGCGCCAGGGATATACAAGAGGCATCCAATGCCATTTTCTTCATTTTTCTTGCCCCAGATGTCAGGTGCCCCCAATAGGTAGGCAAGATATAGATAGATAGATAGATATAGATATAGATATAGATATAAAAATGTACATATAAAAATAAAATACCTTCAGGCACAAGCAAATACACCACAGAGGTTGTATAGGATAGAATGGTATAGATAAGTCTAGCTAGTTCAGAGGGGATGGAGGGAGGGTAACCTGGACTGCAGCAGGGTGAACACTGGAACATCTACATTTATGGTAGGTACAAAACTGTACTATGTTCATCGTGTTACACTGCTGCATTCATCACACTTGGGTTGAATCCCAAAGCGAAGGACGGGTGGTGGAGTTAAACAGGGTTAGAAGAAGCTAGCAGGCCCTGCTCCAGTCTTAGAATATAGAGGCAAGTGATAGTGTTTGAAGGCATGCACTGAACTCCAAGTTGCAGCTTCCAGAATATCCTTGGTTGGCATTCCCTGAGAAAGGCTGCTGATGTAGCTGTAGCCCTGGTGGAGTGGGACCTAATGTAGCAGGTGCCGGTTTCCCATGATGCGTGTAGCAGGAATGTATGCAATGTCCTATCCATTTTTAAATGATCTGTTCTGAGAAAGCTTTTCCTTGTGATCCTGCAGCATAGGCTACAAAGAACTGGTCAGATTTTCTGAAAGCCTTAGTTTTATCCAAGTAGTAACGTAATTGCCTGTGAATGTCCAAAGAGTGCAGGAGTCTTTCTCCTTTGTTCTGGGGATTTGGGGAAAAGGTGGGCAAATGAATGGTTTGGTTTAGGGCCACACTGGAAACCACCTTTGGCATAAAGGAAGGGTTAGTTCGTAGAGAGACTCTTGTCTTGATGAAAATTGAGGAAAGGCTCTACTGCCATTAGTGCCTGTAGCTCTGAGACTCTTCTAGCTGAAGTTATTGCTAGTAGCAGGGCAGTTTTCCATGAAAGAAATTTTAAATCAGCTGAAAAAGCTGGTCCAAAGGGCGGCAGTGTAATCTTTTCCAGAACAAAGTTGAGATTCCAAGTAGGTGTTGGGGCTCTCCTGGGCGGTCTTATGTTCTTAGCCCCTCTGAGGTACTGTCTTAGGAGTGGATGTGAAAATAAAGGAGGATCCGTGTTGTAATGAGCTGAAATTGGTGAGTTGGGGATCTTAGTAGATGAAAAGTAAGGTCCTTTGTGCAAAATCTCAGTTAAATATTGTAGAATCTGAGGAATGTTGGGATCAAGGGGATTTTGGCCTTTAGCCTGGTTCCAGGCGCAAAATCTTTTCCATTTGTCTGAATAGGTTTTCTTGGTGCTGGGCCTCCTGGCCTCCAGAATGACATCCATAACAGCTTTGGATAGAGGTGTTGGCTGGTTGTTTAGGCAATTTCCCATGCAGCCAGGTTTAAAGTCTTGAGCTGGCTGTGTAGAATCTGACTGTCTCGCTGGGTGAGCAGGTGAGGAATTTGTGGTAAAATCCATGGTGGGCCGTGGGCCATAGTCCTTAGAAGTGGATACCAGCACTGGCATGGCCAGTCTGGTGCAATGAGTATCATTTGTGGCCTCTCATCTTTCAGCAGTACCTTTGCTAGAAGAGGCAGTGGAGGAAAGGCATACACTGTTAATGTTTTCCAACTGAATGAGAGGGCGTCCACTTTCCAAGCTTGTGGGTGGAGTGTCCTTGTGCAAAATTTTTGAAGTTCATAGTTTTGGAGGTTGGTAAACAGATCTATGTCTGGGCGTCCCCATTTTTGAGTTATCATTGCAAATACTTGTGGATCTAGTTTCCACTCGGGGGGGATCCATGATGTTTCTGCTTAGGTAGTCTGCCAATGTGTTTTTATTTCCTGGCAGGAATTGTGCTTGAAGTTGAACTTGGTAAGACCGTGCTGTGTTCCACAAGGTCATTGCTTGCTTGCATAGAGGGTAGGAATGCGTGCCCCCTTTCTTGTTTATGTACCACATTACTGTGGTATTGTCTGTCTATTAGTTGCCCTGGGTGTAAGAGGTCCTTGAAAGCTGTTAGGGCATTCTGTACTGCTAGCATTTCTTTTTGATGGATATGCAAATGCCTTTGATCTGTAGTCCATTTGCCCTGAATGCACGGTCTTGCCATGTGTCCTCCCCAGGCATAGTCCGATGCATCTGTTGTCAGTTTGCCTGGCTGTGGGTAAGATGAAAGGCTGACCCTTGTTGAGGTGACATGCCTGTGGCCACCTTAGAAACTCCTGTTGAAGGCAGGGAATGAGTGGTATCACTGTTTCCAAGCTGTGGCTGTGCTGAGTCCATACGCTTTTCAGGTACCACTGTAATTTCCTCATATGCAGTTTTGCAAATGGTATTAGTATGCAAGATGCCATGAATCCCAAGGCCTGCGGAATTTTTCTTGCAGGGAGTTGGGTTTTTGAAGTATTGAGTCAGCTGTTGTTGCTTGTCTGGCGTGAGATAAGCCATCTGGGCCGTTGTATTCAAGTTGGCACCCAGGAATATTATGTTTTGTGAGGGCACTAGTTTTGATTTATTTTCGTTTACTGTGTACCCTAGGCAACTTAGAAGGTGTTAGACAAATGCCAGATGCTTTAAAAGAATGTCCTTGCTTTCTGCTTGAATAAGGCAGTCGTCCAGGTATGGGTATATTTGAATTCCTCTGTCTGCAGTATGCAATTACTGGTGCCAGGCATTTTGTGAAGACCATGGGTGCAGTAGATAAGCCAAAGGGCAGTGCAGAGAATTGATAATGGGTTGAACCTGCAATGAAGTGGAGGTATCTTCTGCAATTTTGTCGGATAGGGACATGCAGGTATGCCTCGAGGTCCAATGTTACTAGCCAAGCATTCTTGCCCAGCATGGGAAGAAGCTGCTGTAGTGTTAGCATCTTGAATTTTGGTACTTGCAGATAGGTGTTCAGAACTGAAAGATCCAGAATGGGTCTCCATGCTTTGTCCTTTCTTGGGAGTAGAAAGAGTCTTGAGTAAAATCCTTGTCCTTGCTCCTGTGTAGGTACCTGTTGAATGGCTCATGTCCATGAGAGCTGTAATTTGTTTTTGTGCCTCTGCCCATTGATTTGGTGGCAGGTTTGGCATTCCTTTTATCCTTGGCAAGGTATGAAAGTGGAATCTGTATCCTTGTGAGACAATGTTTAGGACCCATTTGTCTTTTGTGATGATGTGCCAGTTGTCTGCAAAAAGTGCTAACCTTCCTCCCAAGGGAGCTGCCAACAGAGATTTGCTTGGTAGTTTGAGGGTTGAGTCTTCTGCTAGCTTGGGGCCTGTCTTCTCCTCCTTTCTGGGTAGCAGTACCCCATTGGCGAGGTTTGTAAGGGCCTTGTGACTGACCTCTGCCCCTTGGGCGTCTGTATTTGCCCCTCTGTGATCTGTCAGAAGATGGAAAAGACCAGTTTTTTGTTGGCTAATTTCTGCTGAAACGAGGGGGTTGTACCTGTAAAAAATCCTTGACCATCTGCATAGACTTTGCCTTATCCTCAATTTTCTTTAAAACCTCTTCTGCTTTGACAACAAATAATACATCCTGCTGTAAAGGTGCATCCAATAATTTTGCTTTAACATGATCAGGTAGGGTTTGTTCTTTTAACCAAGCATGTCTACGAATGACAGAGCCAGTAACAGCTGCTCTACAGGAAGCTTCCAATGAATCAAATCCACATCGTAAAGTATGTTTGCCCACCTGTTCAGCAGCATGCAACAGATCCTGCATTTCCTTGAATTCAGACTGTTCAGAATGTGTGCTCATTTTTTGTTTTAATTGAGACATTAGTAATTGCTGATATTTCAGCATGTGAAACTGACAATTTAATGCTCTCATAGCAAGAGTAGCTGAGGTGTGGGTCTTCTTTCCCCATCTATCTAGGGCTCTGGCATCCCTTTCAGAGGGCACAGGATTGTTAGCCATAGAAGCTTTAGCCCCTTTGGGACCCTGGGAAATTGTTTCTGGGTCAGCCACAGGGCTTTTATAAAGGAATTTGTGAGAGTCAGGTACTCTGTAGTATCGGTCTGGTTTGGCTGGAGCAGGAGGTAGAGAGTCTGGATTTAGACTAGACTCCAAGTAAACATCATCCAGAATGTCTAAAACTGGAGGGATAGCAAGTGGTCTGTGCTGGGGTAGTAAAAGGAACGCTCGGAGCCTTTTCTTAGAATCAGAGTAGTCCTGGCCTTCCCAGTGGAAATGTTCCCTCATGGTATGTAAAGTTTCCCCAAAGGAGTAGTCTTCAGGGGGAGATGCTGAGGGAATACAGTCTTCAGCATCAGAGTCTTCATAAGGGAGAAAAGTGTAATCCTGTTCCTCAGAAGAATCTGAGGAAATAGAAACCTGGTCAGAGGAAGCATAATCCTGCTCTTGTCTTGGTCTTTTATCTGGAGGGAGATGGGAACCCCTGATTAGGGTAATCAAATCTTCAGCCATCTTAAGCATCCGTTTCTTAGGCATGGGGCCTTGAACTGGAGACTGATGTACAGTCTTTTTTGGTTTTAATGTAGTTTTAAGCTTAGCATAAGATTTAATGGTGAATGTAGTCTGTCTGAAGACACCTTCTGCAACCGAAGGTGTTTCTACTGCACCAGGATCTCCTTCTGCTCCGGTGTCGGAAGGGCCTAATGAAGATGGCTGCGACGGCCTAGTACACTCCGCTTGAGAATCCGAAGCTGTCTGGGGTTCCAATTCTGCGGTCGTCAGGGGCTGCGTAGGCACCTCACTGAAAACCGGAGAACCGGCGACAGGCCCAGCAGAGGCCTCGGAGTCTGGCTTGTTCCTAAGCTGCCTGTCCTTATCCTTGTTTTTTTTATGCATGCCAATCGTCGGCTGCTCCAACGGCATGACATAATTAAATTTCCTACCAAAGAAATGTCGTGCAAAGTCAAAACAGCATTTGACAGTTCCTTTATTAAACCTAGCACAAAACCTTATGAGATATTTGCTTCCCACAAGAAATGCAATTGTTAACTTTTTCTGACATCGGACTGAGGCAAGAAAAGGTTCCCCAATGGAGTACTTAGCTTTATTGAAGACTTCGGACTGAAATTAGATTTGAAAATCTCAGGCGTCGGCCGACCGGCACTTGCAAAAGTACAGTTTTGTACCTACCACAAATGTAGATGTCCGAGTGCTAATACAGCTGCAGTCATAACAGATGGGTTCTCCTGCCGTCAGGCAGGTCCCTCGATTGGCCGAATTCCGAAGTCTAGGTCCGGCGTCGGTTGTTGTCGCTTCTTCCCTGACGTCAGTGCGACGGGTATAAAAGAACCAGCCGACGCCATTTTCTTCAGTTTTTCTTGCCCCAGATGTCAGGTGCCCCCAGAAGGAAGGCAATACATAAATTTGTGTAATAAAGCAATGCCATATAATCAAAATACAGTAGTGCAAGCAAATACACCATAAATGAATACCCCAATCAGGTTGTATGAGGAGGTTAGCCAATAGGCCTGTCCCAAGAGGGGAAGGAGGGAGGGAAACGTGGACTGCAGCTGTATTAGCACTCGAACATCTACATTTATGGTAGGTACAAAACTGTACTATGTTCATCGTGCATACAGCTGCAGTCATAACAGATGGGTAGAATCCCAAAGCTAAGAAAGGGGTGGGAGGCACTAGGTGGAACTAGGAGGAGCCAGGATGCCCTGCAAGACTGCAGTGGCAAAGCCTGCTCTAGATTTGGAGTATAACGGAAGGTGGTAGTGCTTGGAGAAGGTATGCACAGAACTCCAAGTGGCTGCTTCCAAAATATCTTTGGTAGAAACTCCTCTGAGGAAAGCTGCAGAGGTAGCTGTGGCCCTTGTGGAGTGAGATCTGATGCCTGTAGGTACAGTTTTGCCATGAAAAGAACAAAAGCGTATGCAGTGGGCTATCCATTTTGAGATTGTCTGTTTGGAAATTGGCTTCCCTTGAGCTCCTATAGCATAGGACACAAAGAGCTGTTCTGATTTTCTGAAAGGCTTTGTTCTGTCCAAATAATAACGCAGTTGCCTGTGGATGTCCAAGGAATGTAGTAATCTCTCCCCTTTGTTTTGAGGATTAGGACAAAAGGTAGGTAAGTGTATAGCCTGATTCAAAGCTACCCTGGATACCACTTTTGGCATAAAGGACGGGTTGGTTCGTAAGGAAACTCTGTCCTGATGGAAGATGATAAAAGGCTGCAGAGCCATGAGGGCTTGTAGTTCCGATACCCTACGAGCTGAGGTAATAGCCAGAAGGAAAGCTGTTTTCCAGGACAAATATTGCAAATCTGTTGAGGCAGCCGGCTCAAAAGGAGGCAAGGTCAGCTTTTCTAGAATGAAATTGAGATCCCAAGCAGGTATTGGTTGTTTCCTTGGGGGTTTTATATTCTTAGTCCCTCTGAGGAACTGTCTCAATAGGGGGTGAGAGAATAAAGGTGGATCAGTGCTGTATTCTGCAGAAATGGCTGAGGCATGAATTTTGATGGAGGAGAATGAAAGTCCACTGCTTAGCAGCTCAGCTAGATACTGTAATATTTGAGGTAAATTCAGTTTTCCAGGATTCTGGCCCTTTTTCTCATTCCAGGCACAAAACTGTTTCCATTTTGCGGAGTAAGCTTTTCTAGTAGACGGCCTTCTGGCCTCCAAAATGACATCCTGCACCTCCTTGGAGAGTAGGGTCTGTTGTGATGTTAAGGAATCTTCCATGCGGCCAGATTGAGTGTTTTCAGCTGACTGTGAATAGTTTTGAAGCTGTGCTGAGTCAGAAGAAGAGGCATTAGAGGCAGGGTCCATGGTGGGGAATGCGTCAGGCTCCTCAGGAGTGGGTACCAGTGTTGTCTTGGCCAGTCTGGAGCAATGAGAATCATCTTTGGTCTGTCTGCTCTGGTTTTTAATAGAACTTTGGGCAGCAGAGGAAGAGGTGGGAAGGCATAAACTGCCATTGTTGTCCAACTGAAAGAGAGAGCGTCCACTCTCCAGGCCTTTGGATGAAAAATCCTTGAGCAGAATTTTGTCAGTTGGTGATTTTTGTGGGAGGCAAAGAGATCTATGTCTGGCCTTCCCCATGCTTGAATTATCTCTGTAAAAACTTGAGGATGCAACTTCCATTCATGTGGATCTGTCATATTTCTACTTAGGTTGTCTGCCAGCGTGTTTTCCTTGCCTGGCAAGTACTGTGCTTGAAGTTCGATTTGTAAGTCCAGAGCCATGTTCCAAAGTGACATGGCCAGCCTGCATAGGGGGTATGAATGGGTTCCTCCCTGTTTGTTTATGTACCATATTACTGTGGTGTTGTCTGTCCTTATCAATAGTTGACCTGGATGCAGAAGGTCTTTGAAAGCTATAATAGCATTTATTACTGCTAGCATTTCCTTTTGACTGATGTGAAGGTGCTTTTCTTTTTGGGACCATTTGCCCTGAATGCACCGATCTGTCATGTGCGCCCCCCAGGCGTAGTCCGAGGCATCTGTTGTGATGATTTGCTTGAGGCTTGCTGAATGGGAGACCTGTGTTTGTTTGGCATGCTTGAGCCCACCACAGAAATTCCTTTTGAAGACATGGAATTAGTGGTATTATTGTTTCCAAACTGTGGCTGTGTTGAGACCATAGGTTTTTCAGGTACCACTGAAGTTTCCTCATATGCAGCTTTGCACATGGAATTAGTAAGATGCAAGATGCCATGAATCCCAGAGCCTGCAGGATTTTCCTTGCAGTCAGCCTGGTGAAATCTGCTAGTGTTCTGAAATATTGAGTTAGTTGCCCCTGCTTCTCTGGCGTGAGGTAGGCCAACTGGGTGTTTGTGTCCAAGTTGGCACCCAGGAAAATTATTTTCCGAGAGGGTATTAGCCTTGATTTCTTTTTGTCGACTGTGTATCCCAGAGAATTCAACATTATTACATAAGCCAGATGTTTTAGAAGTATGTGCTTGCTGTCCGCTTGGATCAGGCAGTCGTCCAAATATGGGTATACTTGTATCTCTTGAAGTCTGCAGTAGGCAATTACTGATGCCAGGCATTTTGTGAATACTCTGGGCGCAGTAGATAAGCCAAAGGGCAATGCAGAGAATTGATAATGGGTTGAACCTGCAAGAAATCTGAGGTATCGTCTGCAATTTTGTCTGATTGGAACATGCAGGTGTGCCTCCTTGAGGTCCAATGTTACCAGCCAAGACTCCTTGCCCAGCATGGGAAGAAGCTGCTGTAAAGTGAGCATCTTGAATTTTGGTACGAGTAAAAATGTGTTTAGGATGGATAGGTCCAAAATAGGTCTCCAATCTTTTCCCTTCCTTGGTACCAAGAATAGTCTGGAATAAAAACCTTGACCTTGTTCGTGAGTAGGTACCTCTTGAATAGCTTTCATGTCCATGAGATCTGAAATTTGTCTTTGTGCCTCTGCCCTTTGATTGTGTGGCAGGTTTGGCATGCCTCTCATTTTTGGAAGGGTCTGAAAATGGAATCTGTAGCCTGTTTATAATGTCCAGGATCCATTTGTCTTTTGTGACAATATGCCAATTTTTTGAAAATAATGCCAGCTTTCTGCCTAAGGGTGCTGCCATTTGAGCCTTGCTTGGCATGCAAAGGGGAAAGTCATTGTGCTTGCTTTCTGAATGACTGCAAACTATCCTCACCACCTCTGTGTAGGAGCTTGCCATTGTCTGCCTCTAAACGATCCTTGGGGTTGCCCTCTGCCCCTCGGGCGCCTGTATCTACCTCTTTGGGGTCTGTCCGTGGCTGGAAAGGACAAATTTTTGGAAGGCCAATTTCTACTGAAACGTGGAGGTTGTACCTGTAGAAAATCTTTCACTGTTTGCATTGATTTAGTCTTTTCCTCCATTTTCTTTAATACCTCCTCAGCATTAGCACCAAATAATACATCCTTTTGTAGAGGGGCATCTAGTAATTTAGCTTTGACATGATCTGGTAAGGTTTGTTCCTTGAGCCAGGCATGTCTACGTATGACTGATGCTGTAACAGCAGCTCTACATGAGGCCTCTAGAGCATCAAAACCACATTGCAAGGTATGTTTACCCACTTGTTCTGCGCTATGCATCAAATCCTGCAACTCCTTCAAGTCTGGTTGTTCAGGTTGTGACATTTTACTTCTCAATTGTGATAACAGAAACTGTTGGTACTTCAGCATATGGAACTGGCAGTTTAATGCCCTCATGGTTAAGGTGGCCGAGGTATATACCTTTTTCCCCCACCTTTCTAAGGATCTGGAATCTCTCTCGGAAGGTAATGGATTTTTAGCAGTGGAGGCCTTAATTCCCTTGGGGCCCTGTGAGATAGTTTCTGGGTCAGCCGCATGGCTTTTGTATAGAAATTGGTGTGAGTCAGGAACCTGGTAGTACCTGTCAGGCTTGACTGGGGCTGGAGGTAAAGAATCCAGGTTAAGGCAGGCCTCAGAGTACACATCATCTAGTATGTCCAAGACAGGAGGTATAGCCAGAGGCCTGTGCTGAGGTAGCAAGAGAAAATCCCTAAGCCTTTTCTTGGAATCTGAGTACTCTTGGCCTTCCCAGTGGAAGTGTTCCCTTAAGGTATGCAAGGCTTCCCCAAATGAGTAATCTTCTGGGGGGGGATACAGAGGGAATGGAATCCTCTGCATCAGAATCTTCAAAAGGGGAGTAAGAAAGTTCCTGTTCATCAAAGTGCTCTGATATAATGGAGGCCTGATCAGAGGATGGGGATTCTTCCTCCACTCTGGGCCTTTTGTCCGGGGGGGTTGAGAACCCCTGATAAGAGTAATTAAATCCTCAGCCATTTTAAGCATCTGTTTTTTTAGGCATGGGGCCTGGAGATGGGCCCTGTGTAACTTGTCTCTTAGAATGCATGGCTGCTTTAGACTTAGTGAAAGCCTTGATGGAAAAAGAAGAGGAAGGTCTGAAGACACCTTGAGAGGAGGCAGACCTGTCTACATTTTGAGATTCACCACCAAGAGTGGCTTCGGTATCTGTAGTCGGGGTGTGGGCAGAGGAGCCTGCGACCTCGGGAACAGAAGACACCGCCAATGAAGTGTCAACGGTAGTCAGGGGCTGCGTAGGCGCCTTGCTGAGAACCGGACCACCTGTAGTCGGCTTTGGCGTGGTGTCGGTAGAGGCAGCGGACCTCGTGTGTCGGTCCCTATCTTTGCGCTTTTTAGACAAAACTGGAATCGGAGTATCTGACGTCATAATATAGTTAAATTTTTTGCCAAAATAATGCTGGGCGAACTCCGCCCGACGCTTAATGGTGCGTTTGTTGAATGTAGCACAAAAACGACAGACCGAGACATCGTGGTCTGGGCCTAAACAAGGAATACAGAGGGAATGAAAATCCTTATGCGGTATTTGCTTCCCACATGAAATACAATTATTAACTTTGTCTGACATCGGTCTGAGGCAAAAAAAGTTTCCCCAACGGGGTACTTAGCTTTCAAGAAGACTTCGGTTGCAAAATTTTCGTAATTTCAGGAGCTGGCCGACCGGCACTTGCGATCTGCTTCTGCTTCGGGCACCGCGCGGCAAGAAAGACTGAAGAAAATGGAGTCGGCTGGTTCTTTTATACCCCTGTCGCACTAACGTCAGGGAAGAAGCGACGACAACCGACACCGGACCTAGACTTTGGAATTCGGCCGACCGAGGACCCGCCTGACGGCAGGAGACCCCATCTGTTATGACTGCAGCTGTATGCACGATGAACATCTGCTTCTGCTTCGGGCACCGCGTGGCAAGAAAGACTGGAGAAAATGGCGTTGGATGCCTCTTGTATACCGCTGGCGCACTGACGTCCGGGAAGAAGCGACAGCAACCGACGCCGGACCAAGACTTTGGAACTCAGGCCGACTGTGGGACCGCCTGACGGCAAGATAACCCAAGTGTGATGACTACAGCAGGGTAACGCGATGAACATCTGATAATGCCTGTAGCCTGCTATGAAGCGTAGGTATCTTCTGCAAGATTCCCTGATTGGGATGTGCAGGAATGCTTCTTTTAAATCTAGTTTTGCCAAACCAGGCATCTTTGCCTAGCATTGGAAGTAACTGAAGAGTCAGCATCTTGAATTTTGAAATCTCCAGAAAGGTGTTTACAGTAGACCGGTCCAGGATTGGACGTCATGATTTGCCTTTTCTGGGTACCAGAAAAAGTCTGGAGTAGAAACTTTGTCCCTTTTCCTCTTCTAGTACCAGCTGACTAGCCCCATGCTTAAGAGGGAAAGTACTTGTTTTTGAGCCTCTGCCCACTGTGTGGAAATGAAATCTGTATCCCTGAGACACTATTTATAACCCATTTGTCCTGGGTTATGAGCTCTCAGTTATCTGCATGAAGAGCAATCTTTTCCCCGAAAGGGGCAGTTAAAAGTTAAGTGCTGGGGAATTTTAAAAGGAAGTCACTGAGACTGTTTACCATAGGGGGGTGTCTTGTTATTTCCAGATTTGGAAGTGGAGGCTACCCCCACTGCTTAGTTCTGAGAGTCCCCTGGGACTGAAACCTGGGTTTTTTGCTGTCTCTAGGGTTTGGCTTGAGAGGACATGGAAGGGACTGGAAAGGACCAATTCTTAGTAGTCCAGTGCTTACTAAATCTCAGAGGTTGCACTTGTAAAAAAGCTTTAACAGTTTGCATAGATTTAGCTTTATCTTCCATCTTTTTAAGAACTTCTTCAGCCTTGTAGCCAAACAGGCGGTCCTGATTTAAAGGAGCATCCAACAATTAAGCTTAACATGATCAGGCAAAGATTGCTCCTTAAGCCAAGCATGCGCCTTCTATGCACAGACCAAGCAAAAGCAGCCCTGCAGGAGGCCTCTAAAGAATCAAAACCACATTGCAAAGTATGCTTTCCAACTTGTTCAGCAGTATGCATTAAATCCTGTAAATCTTTATTTTCCACACAGTCAGGAATCATCATTTTCTGTTTAAGCAGTCCAATAATATGTTATTTTAACATATGAAATTGACAGTTTAAAGCTCTGATTGCCAAGGTTGCAGAAGTATAAACCTTTTTACCCCATTTATCCAACGCCCTGGAATCTCTATCGGAAGGGGTAGGATTTTTAGCAGTAGAAGCCTTAATGCCCTTTGGCCCCCGAGAAATAGTCTCTGGATCTGCAACAGGATTTTTGAAAAGAAACTCGAGAGACTCAGGAACCCTACAGTATCTGTCAGGTTTACTAGGAGCAGGAGGCAGGGAATCAGGGGCCAAACTGGATTCAGAGAACACATCAACAATGTCTAGTATAGGAGGTATAGCCAAAGGCCTATGCTGAGGTAGAAGGAAATCCCTAAGCCTCTTTTTGAATCAGAAAATTCTTGGCTTTCCCAGTGGAAATGCTCCCTTAAAGTATGCAAAGTTTCCCGAAAAGAAAAATCCTCTGGAGGGGAAGCAGAGGGAATGGAATCCTCTGCATCAGAATCTTCATAAGTAGGTATGGACAAATCCAGGTCATCAGAAGAGTCAGAAGATTCATAATCAAGCTCAGCCCTAAGCCTCTGTGGGGGGGGGGGGGGTTGACTATCCCTGATTGTAGTTATTAGATCTTCAGACATTTTAATAATTTATTTTTTAGGCATAGGGGCCTGAGCATGTGGCCTGGGCATCAGTTTATTAGACATGGATAGAGATTTAGGCCTTGGTAATGAAGGTGGTGTCTAATATGCAAGTCTGTAGGCCTGAATACACATTCAGAATCTGGTGCCTGCACAGCGGCTCTGGACCCATTTAAGGTAGAGACATCCGCGGGTTCCATAGCTGAAGTATCTCACGGCATACCAGACACCGAAATGGGTCTCAGTAAAAGCCTGCGAATCAGAAGTAGCGGGTATCAGGGGCTGCAAAAGCACCTCATTGAGTACTGGTGAATGACTTGGGAGAAGCGTTGTCTGCAGTTTTGGACCTTGGCAGCCTGTCTCTCAGTTTTTTTCGGAATCCCGGTAGTCGGACGGCTAACCGGTGACATTTCTGGATAATTAAACCGAGAACCGAAATATGTAGAGGCAAAAATATACAGATGACGGATAGTGCGCTGATTAAATAAAGCACAAAACCAACAGCAAGGTACGTCGTCGTCAGGGCCTAGGCAAGGAATACAGTACAAATTGAAATCTTTATGAGGCATTTGCTTTCCACAAGTAATGCAATTAGCTTTTACTGACATCGGAAAGAAGTAAGAAAAAGTTTCCAACGGGGTACTTAGCTTTAAGTTGAAGACTTTGTTTCTGAAACTCGAAAACGAAAATTTCAGGAGTCGGCCGACCAGCACTTGCGAACTTGCTTTTGCTTCAGGCACCACACGGCAAGAAAGACTGATGTAATGGCATCGGCTGCATGTTTTATACCCCTAACGACCTGACGTCATGGAAATAGTTTGCTTTGAAATGGCCTTCCCCTCCGCCCCTGCAGCAAAGCCAACTAGCACCTGTTCAGTTTTTCTGAGAGGCTTAGTCCTGTCCAAATAAAAAGTTGTCTGTGCACATCCAGACAGTGCAGTATTCGTTCCCCTTTGTTTTGTGGATTAGGGAAAAGAGTAGGCAAACGAATGGAATGATTTAGGGTGACACTACACACCACCTTGGGCATAAAGGAAGGATTAGTCCTGAGGGAAACCCTGTCCGCAAGGAAGATAATGAAGGGCTCGCTCCACTGCCATGAGGGCCTGTAATTCAGACACACTTCTTGCTGAAGTGATGGCTAGAAGGAAGGCGGTTTTCCAAGAAAGAAATTTCAACTCTGCTGTTGCAGCTGGCTCAAGGGGGGGGGGGGGGGGGGGGTGAGCTTTTCGAATACAAATTTAAGGTCTCAGGGCTGAAGTGGGAGCTCTCCTGGGGGGTCTTAAATTTTTGGCCCCTCTAAGGAATTGTTTTAGCAAGGGGTGAGAGAAGAGGGGTAGGTCAGTATTATAATGTGCTGAAATGGCAGAGGCATGACTTTTAACTGACAAGAAGGATAGGCCCTTGTGGAGCATTTCTGTAGAATATGAGGGAAACTGGGCACCGTTGTACCCATCCCTGACCCTGGCTCCAGGAACAGTATCTCTTCCACTTTTCAGCACAGGATTTTCTAGTACTAGGCCTCCTTGTCTCCAGAATGACATCCAGCACCTGCTTACTGAGGGATGCTACTGGAGAGCTCAAGGAATTAGCCAGGTTGCAAGGTTCAGGGTTTGAAGCAGAGTATGCAGAATCTGGTCCGCCTGCTGGGACAGCAGGGAAGGGGTCTGAGGCAGGTGCCATGGTTGCAGCAATGTCATACTGCGCAAGAGGGGGTACCCAGTGCTTGCGTGGCCAGTCTGGTGCAATCAGTATTGTCCTTGGCTTGTCCCATTTGATCTTTAGTAGAACCCTCGAGAGGTGAGGCAAATGAGGAAAGGCATAAACAGAGAGGCTTTCCCAGGTAAAGGACAGGACATCCACTTTCCAAGCTTGACTGTGAGAAGTTCTTGTGCAGAATTTGCTCAACTGGTAGTTCTGAGGGGAGGCAAACAGGTCCATCTCTGGAGTCCCCCATTTGTTCCTCAAGAGTTTGAATATTTTGGGTTCTAGTTTCCATTCGTGTGGGTCCATGAGATTTCTGCTTAAATCATCCGCCAGTGAATTTAGTTTGCCTGGCAGGAATTCAGCTTGTAGGTGTACTTGGTAGCTCAAGGCTGTGTTCCACAGAGTCATGGTTAGTCTGCAGAGAGGGTACGAGTGGGTTCCCCCCTGCTTGTTTATGTACCAGGTAACTGTGGTATTGTCTGTCTTTACCAACAGTCACCCAGAAGAATTCGGTCTTCGAAGGCCGTCACAGCATTCTGTACAGCTAACATTTCTTTTTGACGGATATGTAGGTGCATCTGTCTCTGGTTCCGTTTGCCCTGAATGCACTGCCCTGCCATGTGAGCCCTCCATGCATAGTCTGATGCGTCTGTTAGAGTTTGGGTGGCAGGGGGTAGAGTGAAAGGGAGTCCCTTGTGGTGGTGGCAGGCTTCTGCCCACCAAAGAAACTCTGTCTTGATAGAAGGAATGACAGAAATCATTGATTCCAGGTCCTGATAATACCATGGGCTTTTTAGATACCACTGGAGTTTCCTCATATGCAGTCTTGCATATGGAATTAGTAGAATGCAAGAGGCCATGAGCCCCAGGGCTTGCAGTATTTTCCTTGCAAATAGCTGGGATTTTGTGGCCAATAGTTTGAAGTAGGTTGTCAAATAAACTTGTTTCTCCGGAGTGAGCAATGCCATCTGGGAAGTTGTATTCCCGGGAGCAAGCTTGAATACAATCTGTTGGCAGGGTACTAGTGAGATTTCTTTTTGCTGATGGTGTACTCCAGTCAGGTTAGAAGTTTCTTTCCGAATGCCAGGTGGTGTAATAGCAAGTCCTGGCTTTCTGCCTAAATCAGGCAATCGTCCAAGTATGGGTAAATGTGAATATTTCTTCGCCTGCAAAATGCAATGGCTGGAGCTAGATACTTTGTGAATACCCTGGACGCAGTAGATAAGCCAAAGGGAAGTGCAGAGAACTGATAGTGCATGGAGCCTGCTCTGAAGCATAGGTATTTCCTGCAAGATTCCCTTATTGGGATGTGCAGATAAGCTTCCTTTAAGTCTAGGGATGCCAGTCAGGCATCCTTGGCTAGCATAGGAAGAAGCTGAAGGGTTAGCATTTTGAATTTTGGAACTACCAGAAAGGTGTTGAGAATAGAGAGGTCCAGGATAGGACGCCAGAAGTTTTCTTTTCTAAGTACCAGAAAAAGTTTTGAATAAAAACCTTGTCCCCTTTGTTCTGCTGAGACAGGCTGAACAGCCCTGATACTGAGAAGAGAGAGAACCTGCTGTTGGGCCTCTGCCCATTGATTTGGGTGTAGGTCTGGCCAATCATTTGGGGTTGGTAATGTCTGGAAGTGTAATCTCTATCCTTGGGAAACTATGTTCAAAACCAATTTGTCCTGGGTAAGGAGTTCCCAGTTTTTTGCATGCAGGGCAAGCTTTCCTCCTAATGGAGCAGTACTTGAACAGGGCTTGGAAGGGTTAAGGTTAAGTCATTGTGCCATTTTTTCCGTAGGGGGGTGGCTTACTACTCCCTGCTTTGGAAGGTGGAGCCCCCCACTGCTTAGGTCTGTGCGTAGCCTGAGACTGTAGCCTAGGTAGTCTGCTGTTCCTTGGTTTGGACTGAGAAGGCCTGGAAGGGACTGGAAAGGACCAGTTCTTTGAAGGAAAATACCTACTGAATTTGGGAGGCTGTACTTGTAAGAAATCTTTAACAGTTTGCATAGATTTAGCTTTTTCCTCCATCCTTTTGAGGACTTCTGCTTTGTTGCCAAAAAGGCAGTCTTGGTTTAAGGGAGTATCCAGTAATTTAGTTTTAACATGATCTGGCAAGTTTTGTTCCTTAAGCCAAGCATGCCTTCTAAGTACAGACCCACTGACAGCAGCCCTGCAAGATGCTTCTAAAGCGTCAAAACCACATTGCAAAGTATGTTTACCAACTTGTTCTGCAGAATGCATTAAATCTTGCAATTCTTTGTGTTCAGCACTGTCAGGAATCAACATAATTTTCTGTATACATATTCCCATAATATGCTGCTGATACTTTAACATATGACACTGGCAATTTAAAGCCCTAATGGCCAAAGTAGCAGAAGTGTATACCTTCTTACAAATCTAAGGCTCTAGAATTTCTACTAGAAGGTGTAGGATTTTTGGCAGCAGTAGCCTCAATGCCTTTTGGTCCTTGGGAGATGGTCTTTGGATCCGCAGAAGGATTCTTGAAGAGGAACTTTGTCAGGTATCCTGTAGTACCAGTCAGGTTTTCTGGGAGCTGGAGGTAAAGGGTCTGGGTAAGGCTAGATTCCAAGAAAGCATCATCTATAATGTCCAGAACAGGAGGGATAGCTAAAGGCCTGTGTTGAGGCAGGAGTACGAATTCCCTAAGTCTCTTTTTGGACTCAGAGTAATCCTGGCTTTCCCAGCAGAAATGCTCCCTAAGAGTGTGCAAGGTTTCGGACGTCGGATGGCTTAAAGCCATTTTGGAGTACTGAGATAGAGTACAAAAGTAACTGGCTGCAAAAATAGCCCGTTGACGAATAGTTCGGGGGTTGAACAAGGCACAAAACCGACAGCGATGGACGTCATGGTCTGGGCCTAAACAGAGGATGCAGTAAGAATGAATCTCTCTATGAGGTATTTGCTTTCTACACGCAAGACAATTGTTAACTTTTACTGACATTGGTTGGAGCAAGAAAAAGGATCCCCAATGGGGTACTTATCTTTTTTGAAGACTTTTGGTCTGAAACTCAAACGAAAATGTCAGGAGACGGCCGACTGGCACTTGCGAAGGGCTTCTGCTTCGGGCACCGCACGGCAAGAAAGACTGATGTAATGGCGTCTGCTGCATGTTTTACACCCCTGACAACCTGACGTCATGTAAGAGAGAGCCTCCGATGCAGAAATCCGAAGACTCTGGTATTCAGGCCAGGTGAGGGCTACCTGCAGGCAGATAACCCAAATGTGATGACTGCAACAGTGAAACACGAAAAACACCCACCACGGCATCGACTGGGGAACCCTTTGACCAATGGGGCCTGTCTGAAGGAGCACTGAGAACCCTGTCCGTGCACTTGGGGATGGGCTCAACCATGCCCGGTTCTTTCTATGTCCGACTAGAGATAATATCCACCAAGGGATCCGTGAGGAGGGCACCAAGATGTAGAAGGTCCTGTACCAAATGCTTCCAGGAAAAGACTCATCTGGGCTGGGCTTGAGGGTAGACCACCAACCTCTCTAGTGCAGGACTTCCATGATATCAACAAATAAATCATAGAGGGAAGCCTTCCCCTTCAACCTAGTCTGCATCATCCATGAGAGACTCCGGTGAGGAATCAAAGTGCCTCCTCTTCCACTTATGCTTCCGAGATACCTCTTCAGGGGTAAACTCCAGGAGGACCCGGAAGCTTCAGGGGATTCCTGAAGAGCAACCTCCTGCAGCGGTCTGGCAGTACACCATCCCTGAAGTTGCAAGATGGTAAACCTTGTCCCAGAAACCAAAGGAGCCAAGGTGGAATGTGAGGATGAAAATGTTAAGGCTCTTGGAGCCGAGCGGATCCTCTCCATCACCTCATATGCCAAAGGCAAACAGACCCCAGAAGGTAGTGCAGCCAAAACCGGAGCCTGCTGGACCGCTGCCACTGGTGCCAAGGGGGGAGCTGGAGCAGAGCTCCCCAGCGCTGAAGCTCTGAGGGGAAGGGACAGCTCTGAAAGTCTAGCAGCCAACACCAGCCCCTCACAGAAGACGCCAAAGCTATGGCCCAGAGAGTCAGTTCACTCTGATGATATTGAAAGCCAAACCACTCAAGTTAACCATCTGCATCAAGGTACAAGGGACCATCAGTGCTGACATCTCAACACTCTGAAACCTCAGACCCAAGGACTCTGAAGCCAAAGGTTGAATTGGAGAAAGATTTCTGGAGGAAACCAGATTGGGCGCTCACGGCTCCAGAGGAGAATGGAGCAGGCAAGACTCCCAACTGAATCTGGGCCAGAAGAAATTTCAGCATCATCCTGTCCACCTCAGCTTCAGATAGGCTCTGAGTGGACTGAACAGAGGAAGCTACCAACTCCAGCTAAGAATGCCGCCGAGGGGAGGCAGAGGCAGAAGACCTAGCTCAGGAACTCTCTAGCTCCGGGGAGAAATGAGGAGACCAGAGCCAAGAACAACCCTGGGCCAGTTTGGGTCTAGACTTAGTGGGCGGTTCAACTGAGGAAGACCGATCAGATCTTTTCCTCAGCCAATTCCGCTCCTTGTGCCTGACAGTACAGTTTTGTACCTACCATAAATATAGATGTCCGATAGGAATGCATCTGCAGTCATAACATATGGGTTGTCCTGCCTCAGGCAGCCCTTCGGTCGGCCGGATTCCAAAGTCTGGGTCTGGCCTCGGCTGATGTCGCACTTTCCCCGACGTCATAGCTTCTGAGGTATAAAGGCATTAGCCGACGCCATTTTCCTCAGTGTTTCTTGCCCCAGATGACAGGTGCCCTCTAGGAAGGCGAAATTTGGATAAATGTTGAATGTTCCAAACAGTAGCAAAAAATCTATATATATATATATATGTGTATATATATATATATATATATATATATATATATATATATATATATATATATATATATATATACACACATATATACAAACAAATACACCAGAATAGATTCCCCCAGCTAGCTGAAAGAGGGGTAAGCACCCTAGGAATACCACAGAGGGGAAGGAGGGTGGGTAATCCTGACTGCAGATACATACCTATCGGACATCTACATTTATGGTAGGTACAAAACTGTACTATGTCCTTCAAGGATGCATCTGCAGTCATAACATATGGGTAGAATACCATAGCCAAACTGGGGCAGGAGGTACTAAGATAAAGATGGTGTAGTTAAGATCCCCTGTAAAACTGCAGTTGCAAAGCCTGCTCGGGATCTGGAGTATAAAGGTAGATTGTAATGCTTGGCAAATGTATGCACGGAGCTCCAAGTAGCAGCTTCTAAAATGTCCTTGGTAGCCACCCCTCGTAGGAAAGCTGTAGTGGTGGCTGTGGCCCTTGTGGAATGAGGCCTGATATTTTCAGGAGCTGTCTTTCCATGAAAAGAGTAGCAAAATGCAATTTCCTATCCATTTTGAAATTGTCTGTTTGGAAATTGCTTTTCCTTGCACCCCAGTTGCATATGCTACAAAAAGTTGGTCAGTTTTTCTGCTGGTTTTAGTTCTGTCCAGATAGTAGCGTAGTTGTCTGTGTATATCCAAGGTGTGCAAAAGTTTTTCTCCTTTGTTCTGTGGGTTAGGGAAGAACGTAGGCAAATGAATAGCTTGGTTCAAGGATACCCTGGATACCACCTTTGGCATGAAAGTAGGATTGGTTCTCAGGGACACACTATCCTGGTGAAAAATAAGGAAAGGCTGCACTGCCATTAATGCCTGTAACTTGGATACTCTTCTTGCTGAAGTGATTGCCAGAAGGAAAGCAGTTTTCCAAGATAAAAACTAAGTCTGCTGATGCTGCTGGTTCAAAAGGAGGTAGTGTCAATTTTTCCAGCACAAAATTGAGATCCCATGCAGGCAGAGGGGGTCTCCTTGGAGGTTTAACATTTTTGATCCCTCTCAAAAACTGTCTGAGAAGAGGGTGAGAGAAGATAGGAGGATCCATATTGTATTCTGCTGAAATTGCTGAAGCATGAATCTTAATGGAAGAGTAGGACAGGCCATTGTGGAACAATTCTGTTAAGTATTCTAGGATGTGTGCTAGGTTGGCCACTGACATCTGTGCCCTTTGATGTGCTCCAAATGAGGAATCTCTTCCATTTAGCTGAGTATGTCTTCCTTGTGGAGGGTCTGCGAGCCTCCAGGAGCTATTAGTATCCCCTTTGGCTGTTCCTCCCTGATCTTCAGTAGAACCTTGTACATCAATGGGAGAGGTGGAAATGCATACACTGTTAGGGCATTCCAGCTGAAAGAGAGAGTCCACCCTCCAGGCTTGTGGGTGATATGTCCTTGAGCAGAATTTCTTCAGTTGGTGGTTGAGTGGGGAGGTGAACAGATCTATCTCTGGCATTCCCCATTTCTTTGTTATGAGTTTGAAGATGTCTGGGTGCAGCATCCATTCGTGAGCATCCGTGGTAGTTCTGCTTAAGCTGTCGGCTAGTGAATTCTCTTTTCCTGGTACGAATTTGGCCTGCAGCTGGATATTGAGATTCAGCCCTAGGTTCCACAGATCCATTGCCATCCGGCATAGAGGGTAGGAATGCGTGCCTCCCTGTTTGTTTATGTACCACATGACCGTGGTGTTGTCTGTCCTTATCAGCAGATGTCCTTGCTGGAGGAATGGTTTGAATGCCTCGATTGCATGCTTCACTGCCAGCATCTCCTTTTGGTTTATGTGCAAGTTTAGCTGTCCTTGAGACCATAGGCCTTGGATAAATTTGTCCTCCATGTGTGCTCCCCATCCTAGGTCTGAGGCGTCCGTGGTGATGGTCTGCCTTGGTTTTGGTTTGTAGAAAGGCAACCCTCTGTTGGACTGGCAGGGCCTGAGCCCACCACAGGAATTCCTTTTGAAGGCATGGAATGATTGGTATCATGGTTTCTAAACTGTGCCTGTGTTGAGACCATACATTCCTTAGGTACCATTGTAATTTCCTCATATGCAGCCTGGCATGCGGGATCAAGATTATGCAGGATGCCATGTAACCCAGGGCCTGCAGGACTTTCCTTGCAGTAAGCTGAGCTTGTCTTGTCAAAGTCATGAAGTAATCTGGAAGTTGTTTTTGTTTTTCTTCTGTGAGAAAAGCCATCTGAGTTATTGTGTCCAGATCCGCACCCAAAAAGGTTATTCTTTGAGATGGCACTAGTCTTGATTTTTGGATGTTGACTGTGTATCCCAAGGCCTGTAACAGGTGTATGACATAGGCCAAATCCTTTATCAATTTTGTCTTGTTGTCCGCTTGTATTAGGTAGTCGTCCAGGTATGGGTAGATTTGAATTCCCTGAAGTCTGCAATGTGCAATTACTGATGCCAGGCATTTCGTGAATACTCTGGGCGCAGTAGATAAGCCAAAGGGTAATGCTGAGAATTGATAATGCTCTGATCCTGCAAGAAATCCGAGGTGTCTTCTGCAATCTG
Source organism: Protopterus annectens (assembly GCF_019279795.1). Taxonomy (NCBI): domain Eukaryota; kingdom Metazoa; phylum Chordata; order Ceratodontiformes; family Protopteridae; genus Protopterus; species Protopterus annectens. The sequence continues at coordinate 1,229,319,453 of NC_056747.1, read as the reverse complement.
GTCGGATAGGGACGTGCAAGTATGCCTCCTTGAGATCTAGAGTCACCAGCCAAGACTCCTTGCCCAACATGGGAAGAAGTTGCTGTAGGGTCAGCATTTTGAATTTTGGCACAATGAGATATGTGTTCAGTACGGACAAGTCGAGAATAGGCCTCCATTGGTTTCCTTTTCTTGGTACAAGGAATAGTCTGGAGTAAAATCCTTGGCCTTGTTCCATAGATGGTACCCTTTCTATCGCTTTCATCTGAAGTAAATTGTTGATTTGTCTTAAAGCCTCTGGCTTCTGGTTTGGTGGAAGGTTTGGCATTCCGCTCCTTTTTGGTAAAGTGTGGAAGGGAAACCTGTATCCTTTGTCTATTGTTTGCAATGTCCATGTGTCCTTTGTAATGCAATGCCAGTTTTTTGAGAATAAAGCCAGCTTTCCGCCCAAGGGAGCTTCCAGTTGTTCTCTGGTAGGCGGAATCAGAGTCAAGTCATTGTGTCTGTCCTGTGGTAGTGGTTGTAGTTGCAGCTGTGGCACTACTCCTCTGGTTGGCAGACTGCCACTGACGGCCCCTGTAGGCACCCTTTGATTGACCTCTGCCTCTAGGGCGTCTATTCCTGCCCCTCTGTGCTCTGGAGGTGTCTGGAAAGGACCAATTCTTTGAAGGCCAGTTTCTGCTGAGCCTCGGAGGTTGGACCTGCAGAAATTCCTTTACTGTTTGCACAGATTTTGCTTTTTCTTCCACTTTCTTCAGAATCTCCTGTGCAGGGGAGCCAAATAAACTTTGTTTCTCCATTGGAGCATCTAGGAGTTTAGCCTTGACATGGTCTGGCAAGGATTGTTCTTTTAGCCAGGCATGCCTACGAATTACTGCCCCAGTCATAGCTGATCTAAATGAAGCCTCCAGTGCATCATAGCCACATTTTAAGAAATGATTACTGACCTGCTGAGAGTTGTGTACCAAATCCTGAAGGGATTTATGGTCTAAAGGTTCAGGAGAAGAAAGCTTTTTATTCAGCTGATCTAACAAATATTCTTGGTACTGTATCATATGGAATTGACAGTTTAATGCCCTGGGAGAAAGAGTAGCAGATGTATAAACCTTTTTTTCCCCATCTCTCTAATGCTCTAGACTCTCTTTCAGAGGGTAGGGGATTTTTGGCAGTGGCAGCTGCAACACCTTTTGGGCCCTGAGAAATAGTTTCTGGGTCTGCAGCATGGGCTTTATACAGGTGGAAGTGAGAATCCGGGACACTGTAATATCTGTCAGGTTTGGCAGGGGCCGGGGGAAGCGAATCAGGTGCAGAACTGACATCATTATACACATCATCAATTACAGTTAGCACTGGTGGTATGGCTAAGGGCCTATGCTGGGGCAAATGTAAGAATGTCCTTAATCTTTTTCTGTAATCAGAAAAATCCTGACCCTGCCATTGAAAGTGTTCCCTCATTGAGTGCAAAGTCTCCCCAAAGGAAAATTCTTCAGGAGGGGAGGCCGAAGGAATAGAGTCTTCTGCATCTGAGTCCTCATAAGGCGAATAGGCCCCTTCCTGATGGTCTGACAAATCAGATCCATCCGTGGAGTAATCAGAGGAGAGAGGTTCAGAGGGTTCAGTCCTAGGCCTTTTGTCAGGTGGAGGCTGGGAGGCCCTGTCTGGGTGAGGTTGGGAACCCCTAATTAAGGATATAAAGTCCTCAGCAAGACTGAGAATCTGAGAACTTGAGGAAGGCCTCTGTGAAGTAGATTTGGCAGGTAAAGCTTTTGAAAGTTTGGCAGCTTTAGCCCTGGAGAAGGCCTTAATAGGCATAGAAGCTGGGGGCCTAGCTGCCCCACGTGCAGGTGTAGAAATGTCCAAAGGAATGGTGTCGGACAATTCTTGAGCACCAGCTTCAGTAGGGATTTCTGAAGCCGACTCAGCCGGGACCTCTCTGGCCTCGGTTGTCGGTGGTATGGATTCGGTCATAGTAAGAACAGAGGACTCTTGTTTCAGCCGAAACAGAGACACTCGCGGTAGGCCTAACCGTGGTTTCAGCCGAAACTGTGGGCCGCGAGTGTCGGTCCTTTTCCCTGCGTTTTTTGGCCATATGCGTAGTCGGAGTCTCCAACGGCATTTTATATGCAAAAGTGGTTCCGAAAAATTCTTCTGCGAACTCCGACCGATGTCTAAGAGTCCGTCGGTTGAAGGAGGCACAGGCTAAACAAGCTGATACGTCGTGGCCTGGGCCTAAGCAAGGAAGGCAGTAAGAATGGAAATCCTTATGAGGTATTTGTTTCCCCACAAGTTAAACAATTATTTACTTTGTTTGACATCGGCTGAGGCAAGAAAGAGTCCCCAACGAGGTACTTAGCTTTTTTCGAAGTCTTCGGTAGCTGAAATCTCTGGATCTGACCAACCGGCACTTGCGTACAGCTTCTGCTTCGGGCACCGCGCGGCAAGAACGACGGAGGAAAATGGTGTCGGCTGATGCCTTTATACCCCAGAAGCTATGACGTCGGGGAAAGTGCGACATCAGCCGAGGCCAGACCCAGACTTTGGAATCCGGCCGACCGAAGGGCTGCCTGATGCAGGACAACCCATATGTTAGGACTGCAGATGCATCCTTGAAGGACATCCACACTCCCTCCAGACTTCTTGGCAGGAGTTTGAGTCCCAGAAGCAGGGGAAGTGTAAGTAGAGGCCTCGGTGGACAGAGCTAGTAAGCCCTTCAAAATAAAGTTATTCCTCCCATTGGTAAGTGCGTGGGAGTTGAAGCCCAGCAAATCGAGCAGGGGGAATCAAGATGGGGAACCTCCAAGCAGAGAGCGTGGGCATCAGATGGAGGAATCTTGTGCCCACACATTCTGTACACTTCTTGAACCTTGGCTTAGGAGTCTCGGCCATGGGAACAAGAAGCCGCCACACACATACTCCCAGATGAGAAAGGAGGAGACAAAGAGTAAGTATTAACAGTTTTTTTTTTTTTTTTTTTTTTTTTTATTTACCGAAAAGGGACCAACATGGGGATACAAAGGAACTAAGAAAGGGTAGTTAGACAGTGAAGCAATCAGCAGCAGCCCCCCCTTTTCCCATTTTTTCTACATGGGGTCACAGTATCATGTTAACTGTCACCAACTCTCTCGATTCAGTGCCACACTCCTGACTTCAACACTCATGCCTGGCTGTTGCAGATATTCTTTGACACAATCCTCTCAGACGTGACAGCTTTCTCTTACCTTCTTCCAGTCTGTTCCCAATCTTCCTCACCAGACTGTCTTCTGCTTTTTCTGCACAGCGTCCAAACCACCGTAATTTGTTCTCTGATCTTTTCTGTAATTGGAGCTACTTTGGTTTCTGCTCTTATGTCCATTTCTTCGTCTGTCCCACAGTGTGCATCCTACCACCCTTCTCAGGCACTTCATTTCCATCACCGCTAGCTTCAACTGTTCTGCCTTTAATATCCACGTTTCTGTACCAGAGAGTAGTAACTGGTCGCACCACTGTCTTGTACACCTTACTTTTCAGCTTCAATGGCATTCTTCTGTCAGACTACACCTGACACAGTGTGCCAGATGGCTGCAACCCCTCTGATTCTAGCGTTGACCTCTTCATTCAGACTTCCCTTCTCCTCAACCACCCCTCCCAGATACCTGAAGCTGTTTCCCTGTTCCACTATCTTACTTTCTATCTCTATTCTCAGATTCTTCTGATTTCCCCAGTTTGTTGCCATTACCACAGTCTTATTTGTGCTTAGTTTCATCCCACGTGCCTTCAGTTTTGTATCCCACTCTCCTACCCTTTGCTGATGTTCTGGCTCAGTCTGCCTACAATGCCACATTGTCTGCATAAAGCAACCTCGTTGATCTGTTCCCTCCAACATGTTTGCTAATGTAGTCCATCACCAGTATGAAAAGCAGTGGGCTCACAGCTGAACCCTGATGTACACCCACTCGCAACCCATCTGTGAGGCTGAACATTGTTCATACTAGTCATCGGGTCCTTGTACATAGCGTACACTAATTCTACCAATGTTTATAGGACTTCAAACCACCACAGTACAGCCCAGATCAGCTTTCTTGGGGACCTTGTTGTATGCTTTCTCCAAGTCTAGGAATGTCCAGTTGGACACTATCCTCATCTCTAGCTTGTTCTCAAGTATCTGTCTTATTGCAAACATCGGGTCAATTGTGCTGCATCCTGATAGAATCCAAACTGCTCACCTCGCATCTTACATATCTGCTCAGCAATTACGCTCTCCAGACTTTCATGCAATGTGAGAGGAGTACGATGCCTCTGTACTGCCCACAGTTTTGGACGTCCCCTTTCTTCTTGTACACTGGCACGAGTATGCCTATTCTCCAGTCATCTGGGATGCGCCTTTCTCTCCACACAGATATTAGTACCCTCAGGAGCCACTTCTCCCCTATCTCACACCCAGCATCTTTAGCATATCCGCCGTGATCTCATCTGAGCCTGCTGCTTTCCCAGACTTCATTTTCCTTAGTACTGTTCTGACTTTTTCTAGGGTGGGGTCCTCTTCGCTCATCATAGGCTGTTTCTGGGGCAGTACAGCTTCTGTGGGGTTTTCTTCATTCAGAAGCTGCTGAAAATACTCCTGCCATCTGCCTTTGATATCCTGTGGACTGGTGAGCAGGTTGCTGCTGGCATCCCTTATGAAAGATGTCAGACTATCTTCTTTATCTTTGTCTTTTAACCTGATACAGTTTCTTTGTGCCACTTACTGAGTCACTTTCCAGAAGATGAAAGAGTGGCTCTGATGCCCTATTTTTTGCTATTGCAACTTTTTTAGATTCTTTGTTAGCCAACCAGTAGTACTTCCTAGCCTGGTCAGTCTTTTCCATCTTCCACTTCTTCCTGCACTCCTTTCTTTTGATGACTTCATGGACTTCTGCATTCCCAAGCTTACCTTATTTCAACACCTGGCTTGGCCACATACCTTTTCTGTAGTCCTAACATGTGCTGTTTTTGGCGCTACCATTCTTGTACAACTCCAGCTATTTCCTCCTCTTCTTAGGGCTAGACCCCTGAGTAATTCCTTGAACTGTTGTACTCTCCAGTTAAATTCCAGGTCTTCAGCCTGGTCTCTTGACCTTACAGCCTTTCTCTGATTAGTGCTTACAGCTGATGTGGCAACTAGTTGTTCATGCTGTGGGCTGACTGTTTCACTGGAAGTGACTTTACAATCATATATTCTATCCCAGTGCCTTTTCCTTACTAGGAGCAAGTCTACCAGAGTTGCACATTGGCTAATCTTGTACATGATCTTGTGACCCTCTCTCTTTCTGAACCATGTGTTGGCCACTATCAAGCCATTTGCCAGACAGAAGTCTAGAATGGCTTCGCCTTTATTCCTGTTGCCCCCCAGGCAGTCCTCATATCCTGTTCCTTCTGTCCCGATATGTACATTCAAGTCACCCACTATCAACACCATTTCATGCTGTCCTGCTTTTAGTAGGTCCTGCAACTGCTTTCTGAAAGCACTTTTTTCCTCACTAATTACAACCCTGGTGTGGGGCACTGCCCGAGACTATGAATACTGCCCTATTATTACAGTGGAGTCTGATTGCCATGAGTCTGTCATTAAATTCTGACGATACTCCTCACTGCTTTCTGAAGTCTCTCTCTCACCACAATTCCTACACCATTTCTAGTCTGCCCCCTCCTGAGTAGTAGAGTCTGGATCCTAAGCCATGTGGCTTTGCTTCCATCTCATCTCTTGGACACAATGTCCAGCCTCCTCCGCAACATCATGTCATCCACTTCAAGCTGCATCCGGTCAGTGAACCTACATTACGTCTAGCAATTCTCAGTTCACATTTGGCAGGTCGGTTGGTTTTATGTCCAGCTTTCGCTCAACAGAGCTATCCCAGGTAACCCAGGCTGGGCAACTAGACACCAGCCATCCAGTAGCTTATTGACCCAGGATTGCTGGGCTTTATGGCAGGCACGCACTGGCCAATAGAGGCACATAAAACCCTCCCACCATTAGCAAGGGTCCCTGGCGTAGGTCAGAGTAGGCCGCGTCCTCAACTCATCACCGGTAACTACCCATGTCCATTTTCGCGATATTAGTCAACATGACTAATCCACCTAGAGCCACATTTTACAGAGTGGCTAGCCCTGCCATAGCATGCAGTCTGTGATCTGTGTTCTCCCATCTTGAGGATACTGCACACCACAATAGATGCCCAACGTGGTTGGGTCTATACAACTCTTCTCTCCTATAGGGCACCATGTAGCATCTGTGCTACTGCCCACAGCTTCCTTCATTGGCGAGTTTGAGATGTAAACAGCATGTTTTTCAAAGTGGGAGAAGCCCCACAGAGACGCATGGAGAACATGCAAACTCCAGACAGACATTGGTTGGAGAACAGGATCGAACAGTGTACCTTGTGCATGGGATGCAAAGACCTTAACCATTATGCCAACTGGTCTCTAAAGAGAGAGAGAAAGAAAAGTCCCAGAAAAAAAACTAAGTGACTAAAACCTGGCGGAGTTCAGACCAATGACGACCCATGCTGTTCGAAACGAGCGACAAAGAAGATCCGAGGGGAAGAAGGAGAGCAGGGCATTAGGGGTAGGGGAGAAGCTTGTATTTCGGCTTTTATGCCGGAGTAGATGGCCAAGTCGGATCTGTGCCAGATCAGAATCCCACAGGTTGAAGACCAAATGAAAACTTCAGATCTACAATTCAAAGTGGAAAGAGATGATGAAATGGGGGAAGCTCAAGAAACAGACTGGGACTTTGGATGCAGACCTTTAATGGGAATAACTATGGACATAATACTCTGTATGATTATAAAGGAGCAGAAAGTATTCTAAGAACTAAGCCAACATGGGAATGGAGAAAGTAGATTCTGCCGATAGGGATGACTGCAACTAGGGATACAGGGAACAGGCAAGAGGGGGCTGGGATTTACTGGAGAAAACTGGCAAAGGAACCAAGGTATTGGGAGCAAATAACTAGAGAGGGAAAGGTAATAGGATGCGAAGATGCCAATTATTTACTCGGACTTCAGGTTACAGATTGCCTTCCCCATCAAAGATTAATAGAGTATAGGCAAAGAAAAAGAAAGAGGGATCCTAAATGAAAGACCAGCACTGGGAGAACTTTTAGTAGAATCTAGAACAGAAGTTGCCGTTAAAAAAGGAATAATTAGTAGTGTATTAAATACTGCATGATAACTATAATAATCAATCATAGGAGATTAGAAAGGACTGGGAAGAGAGATCGGATAAACAATTCACAAAGAAACAATGGGATATATGTGTGTCTCCCAAATTATGCAACAAAGTCTAGAAGATTTAGGATCTTTGCTTGGTAGTGTTTACACAGGTATTTTTATACTCCAAGTAGACTCCAAAGTATTTTTTCCTCGGGTAGACAGCAAATGTTGGAGGTGTGATGGGGAAGAGATAACTAGGAGCATATTTTCTGGGAGTACAATGAGTTGGCAGACTTTAAAGATTCCCTGCAGACTGCTCTGTCAGAGATGCTGGGTGAAAAAAACTGGTGTAACAAAAGTAATTACTTCTTTTGAGCTACAACACAGAATCAGAATTGCCTAGACATAGTAAGGCCTTGCTGAGTCTAATTATGATGGATGACAAAAAAGCAATTACTAGAAAATGGAAATTGAAGTCTAAACCAACTTTACTAGAAGTAATGAAGATAGTAACCAAGATAAAACAACTGGAATTGGGATCTTTAGCAAAGGGTAGGAGCAAATTACCTAGGAAAAAAATTGTGTCGGATCAATAAATGCAGAGGAGGAACGAGGTTTAAAAGGCAGGATTTGAATGAGCTATGTAATGTTTGACTGACAATGACTTGATAAATTTTAAGTGATGTATAAAGTTTACAGCTACAGTTGTGTTTGGCATGGTTTGTGATGTATAATGTTTGCAAATGACATGTTGGTATGGTTTACTTTCATTTATACAAATTGACTGCGTGATACATGATAATACAATATAGATGTTAACAAAAAAGAACTTTGGAAGCTAGTCAGTCGTCCGATCTTTAGGCTACATCCCATACAGCTTACAGTATCAAAGGGTTCGGTGGTGCTACATTTGAAACCCAATTACATCAAAGAAATGTCAGTAATTATGATTAGAATACAGACTTCTGGGGATAAAGTAGGTCTTTAACTCACAGCACTATGCAGTCTTAGATTTAGTATATGTAGAGATAAGAGGACAAAAGATCCAGCACAAAGACTTGTGCTTCTATAAAAAAAATACAGGAGAAAAACTGCTGTTTAGGTAACTTGGATGAACTGATACCAGTATCTACTAATGAACGCAACATACAATATTAAAACAGCCTGTTGTCCTTACTGGCCTCACAATAGCAGGGCTCCAAGTTGACAGACAATCTGATACAGATTTAGATAGATGCTGGGCATCTGACATGTTCTAATATGTCAATGTACTGGCAGAAACTACAAAGTATGAGCATACTGAATGGGGAAAGAAATGTGAAGATCGAGCAACCCCTGCTCAATGTCCAGTCTGCAGTACAAGGAGGAAAAAGTACAGTTTTGTACCTACCATAAATGTAGATGTCCGAACTGGATAGCATCTGCAGTCACAACAACTGGGTTGTCCTGTCGTCAGGCAGCCCTTCAGTCGGCCGGATTCCAAAGTCCGGGTCCGGCTTCGGCTGATGTCGCACTTCACCCGACGTCATCTCTGTTGGTCTTCGGGTATAAAAGCATCAGCCGACGCCATTTTCCTCAGTGTTTCTTGCCCCAGATGCCAGTAGCCCTCTTGAAGGCTAAAATTTAGATAGATGCCAATGTTTCCAAAAAGATAGAGGTAAACACAAAAATAAGCATGTATGCACATATATACAAACAAATACACCATAAAGACTCCCCACCAGCTAGCTATTAGGAGGGTATACACCCTTGGAGTACCACGGAGGGAAGGAGGGAGGGTAATCCTGACTGCAGATGCTATCCAGTTCGGACATCTACATTTATGGTAGGTACAAAACTGTACTATGTCCTTCATGGATGCATCTGCAGTCATAACAACTGGGTAGAATACCATAGCCAACAAGGGAGGAGGATAAAACTAGATTATGGTGTGTTTAGGATCCCTTGCAGTACAGCAGTGGCAAACCCTGCTCGGGATCTGGAATATAGAGGCAAATTGTAATGCTTGGCAAATGTATGCACGGAGGTCCAAGTAGCCGCCTCAATAATGTCTTTGGTTGCCACTCCTCGTAAGAAGGCTGTGGTAGTGGCTGTTGCCCTTGTAGAATGAGGTCTTATGTTCTGTGGAATTGGTTTTCCATGGAAGGAGTAACAGAATCGTATGCAATTTCCTATCCATTTGGAGATTGTCTGTTTGGAAATAGCTTTTCCTTCCCTTCCTGTTGCATAGGCCACAAAAGTTGGTCAGTCTTTCTGCTACTTTTTGTTCTGTCCAAGTAGTAGCGTAGCTGTCTATGTACATCCAAGGTATGCAATATTCTTTCCCTCTGTTTTGTGGGTTGGGAAAGAAGGTAGGAAGGTGGATTGCCTGGTTTAAAGACACTCTGGATACCACCTTAGGCATAAATGTAGGATTAGTCCTCATGGACACTCTATCTTGGTGGAAGATTAGGAAGGGTTGCACTGCCATTAAAGCCTGTAGTTCTGAAACCCTCCTTGCTGAAGTAATTGCCAGTAGGAAAGCAGTTTTCCATGACAGGTGTTGTAGGTCTGCTGTTGCTGCTGGTTCAAAGGGTGATAGTGTCAATTTTTCTAGCACAAAGTTTAAGTCCCAAGCTGGTAATGGTGGTTTCCTTGGAGGTTTTACATTCTTGATTCCTCTGAGGAACTGCCTGAGCAAAGGGTGAGAAAAACAGGTGGATCAAAGCTGTATTCTGCTGAAATAGCTGATGCATGTATCTTGATGGAGGAGTAGGACAGGCCTGAATGAAGAAGTTCGGCTAGGTACTCCAGAATGTTAGGCATATCTATGTTTGACACATCTTTTCCTCTTTCAGTACTCCAAATGACAAACCTTTTCCATTTTCCAGCATAGTTTCTTCTTGTTGAAGGTCTGCGTGCTTCAAGAATAATGTCTCTAACTCTTTGGGAAAGTTCTGGATTAGCTGCTGCTATGTGATGTTCCATGCAGTCAGTTGCAACGTCTTTAGGTTTGGATGTATGATGCTGTAGTTGTTCTGAGTTAACATTAAAGGCATCAGGGTATTGGCCACATATTGTTCGAGACATGCTCCTCAGCAGTGGGTACCAGTGTTGTCTTGGCCAGTTTGGACCTATCAGGATTATCCTTGGACGTTCTTCCTTGATTTTTAGTAATACCTTGTGTATCAAGGGAAGAGGTGGGAATGCATATGCTGTTAGGCCTTTCCAGCTGAAGGAGAGCGAATCCACTTTCCATGCTAGTGGGTGGAATGTCCTTGTGCAGAATTTTTTGAGCTGGTGATTGGTAGGTGATGCAAACAGATCTATCTGAGGCATTCCCCATTTCTTTGAGATGGTCTTGAAGATGTCCGGGTGCAGCTTCCATTCGTGGGCATCCGATGTGGTTCTGCTTAATATGTCTGCTAGAGTATTCTCTTTTCCCGGTACAAATATTGCCTGTAACTGGATGTTGTAGCTGAGTGCCAGGGTCCACAGCTCCAAAGTCATTCTGCATAGGGGGTATGAATGAGTGCCTCCCTGTTTGTTGATGTACCACATGACTGTGGTGTTGTCTGTCCTTATCATCAACTGGCCCTCTGAGAAATGGTCTGAACTTTTGGATTGCCAGTTTTACTGCCAGCATTTCTTTTAGGTTGATGTGCAGGTGAAGTTGATCCTGTGTCCACAATCCTTGCACGCATTTGTCCAGCATGTGGGCCCCCATCCTAGGTCTGAAGCGTCTGTTGTGATGGTCTGGCTTGCTTGACATCTGCGAAAGGGTAGCCCTGGGTTTGACTGGCATGCCTGAGCCCACCATAGGAACTCCTGTTTTAAGCATGGAATTAGTGGGATTTCTGTTTCTAGGCTGTGTCTGTGTTGAGACCATAAATTCTTTAGGTACCACTGTAGTTTTCTCATATGTAGTCTGGCAAGTGGAACCAAGATTATGCATGATGCCATGAAGCCCAAGGCCTGCAATACTTTTCTTGCTGTTAACTTGTTCAGTTTTGTTAGTGCCAAGAAGTAAAGAGGGAGTTCTTTTTGTTTTTCCTTTGTTAGGAATGCCATCTGTTTTACTGTGTCCAATTCCGCGCCCAAGAATGTCCTTGTTTGGGATGGTATCAGCCTTGACTTTTGTAGATTGACTGTGTATCCCAGTGCTTGCAGCAAGTAAATGACCCTTTGTAAATCTGTCAGCTTGCATTTGTTGTCCCCTTGTAGCAGGCAGTCGTCTAGGTATGGGTAAATTTGAATTCCCTGTAGTCTGCAATGGGCGATTACTGATGCCAGGCATTTTGTGAATACTCTGGGCGCAGTAGATAAGCCAAAGGGCAATGCTGAGAATTGATAGTGCTCTGATCCTGCAAGAAATCTGAGGTATCTTCTGCAGATTGGTCGAATGGGGATGTGCAGGTATGCCTCCTTGAGATCTAGAGTTACCAGCCAACACTCCTTGCCCAGCATGGGAAGAAGTTGCTGTAGGGTCAGCATTTTGAATTTTGGGACAATGATGTATGTATTTAAGGCGGACAGGTCGAGAATTGGTCTCCAACTTTTTCCTTTCTTGGAACTAGGAATAGTCTGGAGTAGAACCCCTTTCCTTGCTCTGCTGTTGGCACTCTTTCCACAGCTCTCATGTTTGCTAACTGCATTATCTGTTGTAGAGCCTCTGTTTTTTGATTTGGCGGTAGATTTGGCATTCCTCTTTTGACTGGTAAAGTGTGGAAGTGGAACCGGTAACCTTGATCTATGGTTTGTAAAATCCACTTGTCTTTTGTTATATAGTGCCAGTTCTTTGAAAATAAGGTTAATTTTCCGCCTAGAGGAGCTGCTATTTGTTCCCTGGTAGGCGGATTTAGGGTTAAGTCACTGTGGTTGAGTTGATGTAGTGGCAGAGGTTGTGTCTGTGCCTCTGTTGTTACCTTGCCACTGTCGTCCTCTGTAGGCACCTCCCTGGATTGGTTTCTGCCTCTGGAACGTCTATTCCTGCCCCTTTGAGGTCTTGTGGAGTCAGGAAAGGACCAATTTTGGCAGGCCAGTTCCTGCTAAACCTTGGGGGTTGAACCTGCAAGAAATCTTTAACCGTTTGAACAGATTTTGCCTTTTCTTCCATTTTCTTCATAACCTGCTCGGCAGGTGTACCAAACAAACTTGTCTTATCCATAGGAGCATCTAGCAACTTAGCTTTAACATGATCCGGTAGAGCTTGCTCCTTTAGCCATGCATGTCTTCTTATCACTGTGCCAGTCATGGCTGATCTAAATGAAGCCTCCAGTGCATCATAGCCACATTTTAAGGAATGGTTACTAACCTGTTGTATGTTATTTACCATTTCTAATACATATTTGTTATCAAGAGATTCATCAGTGGTTAGTTTTTTAGTTAACTGATCAAGCATAAACTCTTGGTATTGTATCATGTGAAACTGACAATTTAAAGCTCTAGCTGAGAGAGTAGCTGAAGTGTAGACCTTTTGCCCCATCTGTCTAATGACCTTGCTTCCCTTTCTGAAGGAATAGGGTTTTGCTATGGTCGGCTACTGCCTTGGGACCCTGGGATATAGTTTCGGGTCTGCAAGTGGGGCCTTGTAAAGGTGGTGATGAGTGTCTGGCACCCTGTAAAATCTGTCTGGTTTGGCAGGGGCTGGAGGTAAAGAATCTGGTGCGGAGCAGACATCATTGAAAGCATCATCCACCACAGAGAGAACAGGAGGTATAGCTAAGGGCCTGTGCTGTGGAAGGTGCAGAAAGGTCCTAAGTCTTTTCTGGAGTCTGAAAAATCCTGTTGCTGCCATTGGAACTGCTCTCGCATGGCATGTAAGGTTTCCCCAAAGGAGAATTCTTCTGGTGGGGAAGCAGCTGGAATGGATTCTTCAGCATCAGAGTCTTCAAAATTGGAGAAAGGAGCCTCTGGCTGATCAGTTATGTCTGATTCATCGGCAGACTCATCAGAGGACACTGGCTCAGGGGCTCTGCCCTAGGTCTCTTCTCTGGGGCTGAGAGGCCCTGTCTGGGTGAGATTGAGATCCTCTAATTAATGAAATTAAATCTTCTGCCAGAGTAAGCATTTGAGAACTAGAGGAGGGCCTGGTTGTAGGGGGTTTAACAGGCACTGTTTTAGTAGTCTTTGCTGCTTTAGCCCTGGCGAAGGCCTTAATGGACATGGCTGCTGGAGGCCTAGCAGCACCACGTGCTGGGGTAGAGACATCCAAGGGAATGGTGTCTGATAAGTCAGTGGCAACCACCGTAGTGGATAAAATTTCTGAGGCCGTTTCAAGAGTGGTAGCAGGGGCCTCAGTTGTAGAGATAGATTCAGCTGTACTTTGAACAGTTTTCTCGGTTTCGGCTGAAACCGAGACACTCGCGGTTTGCTTAACCATGGTTTCGGCCGAAACCGCGGACCGCGAGTGTTGGTCTTTATCTTTGCGTTTTTTGGCAGATTGGGTAGTCGGAGGATCCGACGGCATAATGTACGCAAAATCAGAACCGAAAAACTGTTCAGCAAACTCCGACGCCTAAGCGTTCGTCGGTTGAGCAAGCACAGGCGAACAGGCTGCTACGTCGTGGGCTGGGCCTAAACAAGGCAGACAATAAGAGTGGAAATCTTTATGAGGTATTTGTTTCCCACAGGTTAAACAATTATTAACTTTTTCTGACATCGGCTGAGGCAAGAAAGAGTCCCCAACGGGGTACTTAGCTTTAGAAGTCTTCGAAGTAGTATTCGGTAGAAGTAATCTCTGGATCCGACCGACCGGCACTTGCGAACAGCTTCTGCTTCGGGCGCCACGCGGCAAGAAAGACTGAGGAAAATGGCGTCGGCTGATGCTTTTATACCCGAAGACCAACAGAGATGACGTCGGGTGAAGTGCGACATCAGCCGAAGCCGGACCCGGACTATGGAATCCAGCCGACTGAAGGGCTGCCTGACGACAGGACAACCCAGTTGTTATGACTGCAGATGCATCCATGAAGGACATCAATGTGACCTTCCCAAAAAATTCGTGTGCCAAATGTTGCTTTAGTTTCCATACTCTAACAAGAGGACAAAGTTCCTAAGCACGCATCAACACTGGCCCTTACTGCAAAACAATTGCTATCTGCTTAAGATAGGTAACACTTAACTACTTTACATTGAATGGTGCCCCTCAAGACACACTTCCTCTTCTAAGAACATGTACACTCATTTACTTTCTAAGCCATTTGTCCTGGTGGTAACATGAAAAGCATGGCTGACTAGAATCCCTAGCTCCAGCAACAATCTCCAACTCATCCAGAAGAAAACCTGAACTACTTACAAGCATGCCAACAAATAAAATCCATCCAGCTTGTCTTGAGATCTACCCCTGGAGTCTCTTCACACTGTACCATGCCTGGGGCACCTCCTGTGGGAGTTATGTCCAGGAAGCAACCACACAACATGAATAACTCATCTCAACCGCCTCCTCGATATGAATAGTGGCTACAATAAAAGATCCTCCCATACTGCAGATCACCCAAGTCTACCACAGAGCACAAATCCAACTACCCTCTGAAAATACTTCACTTTTTCCACTTCTATCTGCTACATTATCCTTTCAGTTACTACTCAAAGCTCATGATCATAGGCTGTGAATGGAACAAAGACTGACAGGTGAACAGAGTTCTAATTCTATGACTTAGTCATTTCACCAAACAGCCCAGTGCAACACCTACAAGTACTACTGCTGCACCAGTTCCATTTGTCAATCCCCCCCCCCCCACTTTCCCTCATGAACAAAACTCCAACATACTTAATCTCTTCCACCTGATTATGTTCCGATTTGGAAGTGGGTGGTTTTTTTTCATCACAAATGCTGCGCACACACACAGCAGTGAAGTATTCTAGTCCTTGGAGATCACTCTAAATTAAAGAGGTTATCACCTGTGATCAACAAAGATGCAAACCTCATATCCCCAAACTGGACGCTTTCTAAACCTTGCATGTGCCTTGATATACCATTAAAAATAATCACAAATGTAACAAAAACAGACCACAGGCACAATCCTACATCTACCATACAAGTGCTGGCCCTAAAGTTGAGAAAACGGGCATAACTATTCTTAAATTGAGGGACCAGAAGGCACACATCAGCAGACCTGGGACTCAAATAATGTAGCCCTTCACACAAAAATCTGGGGAGTACAAGCATTCGCCAAATCTTTAAAATTTATGCAGGCAGTACTGGCAAACTCCCATGATCCCCCCAGTATCAGTGCAAGGAGAGACATGGAGAGAACCTGCACTGCTCTTTCTGAACATAGTCTCCTTACCAGCGTCTTGGCATATGCTTTTCCAGGGATGATGGGAAGTATGATAACTTCTCACCTAGAATACACCCCTCCCATCCTCCTTTTTAAGGCTGGTACAAACACCAGCTGAGAAAGGTCTTTTCTAAAACTGGTCACTACTATCCCAGTATGTCAGTCCACAGATACTCTCTCAGCCTTTCATAAAATACTGAAAAGGTACGCTAACCATGATACTCCAACAATTTCCAGTGCTTTCAGGATTTCTAGATGGACCTTATCCACTGCCACACCTTTGTGAAATTAGAAATGTTTCATTGCCACAATGATCTCATTAACCAAAATATGCCCATTGCCACCAGATACTTTTGGCACTGCTTCCTCAAAGGAAGACATACCCGATGGATTCAGCAGTCCCTCAAAGTGCTTCTTCACCTTTTTGATAATCTCCCCATGTAAAGGTCAGCACTTCTCCACTTTGAGAATAGCCTGGACAATATATCCTACATTCCCCATACTGCATCACTGGTTAATTTGCCAGAATGTCTTTCAGGCTGTCCAAAAGTCATTCTCCCAGTGCTTGTCAAACTCCTTCCATAATCATAGCTTTCCTCTGGCAAATGTTACAGTTGCTGCATTCCTAGTACACTGGTTACTTAGTGAATGAATGTCCACCCCATCCCACCAGCATTTCATGCAAGGCAGTTTTTTCATTATGACAGTTTCATTCATCCCACCTATCCTTGAATGGGTTTTATGACAAGCGCACACTACCTTTTTGCCACAGCTACTTGCCACCACTTCAAATTACTGTGGTCTTAAATAGGGTCAGTTCAGACTCCACATCCTTAGTCTCCTCAAGATCACGGTAGGTGTACCAGAGAGAAATTCATACATGAAAGCTCTGGCTAGGCATTTCTGTGACATCCTCCCTACATAACTGGGCTTCTTGGGTCCATCAAACCACCTCAACGAGTTCCAAAATGGTATCCAAATCTCACTAGCTAGAACAAAAACAGATGTTAACTTTACATCTAGCAGCATATGGAACTCGACATGAAAAAAAACCTCAAAGTACCCAAAATGGGACAGTACCTGGTTAAGAGGGTCTGGGAAGATTTTAAGGCAGAATTGCAGGATGAAAGAATTCCAACTGGCTGATATGAACTAGGTGGCAGTCAACTATCATCTGTTCAGCAGTCACACCTTTTAAATCAAATGCATTATTACAACACATCTGCTGGGTGAGAAAACAAACACTTAACATAACATATATGATGTACTTCCTTGTACCCTTGCTGCCTACACTAGTGCTCATTAAAAATGAATTCTGTTCATCATGTAAAACACTGCCCTGCTGAAGTTAGAAAATGGCAGCAATTCAGACCATGTCATTACCTCAAGAGCCTGGCGAAGGAACGTCCTCTTCTCTGACTTTGCCCATTCGATGCATTCTAAACAAAGCTCCACCTGAGAAGAGGCAATGCAAAGAAAATGAATGAGGAACAAACACTGTGCATGTCCTTCAACCTTTAACAATTAATCAAAATGTCAACGTCAGCACATGCAATTTAAGAGCACAACACATTGTTCAAGCTGCAAACACACAAGACTGCCTACAGAAGAGTTTCTCCCTTTTCTAAACAAGGCTATCAAAAGTTGTTAAAATATGCAACAATTGTTAAAAGTACTTACATGTAATCTACTGTATGGCACAGAAGGATAAAGCCCTGACTTGTGACCCAGACGTGCCCGTCAGTGGACAAGCTGACAAGGGAAGCTGGAAACGAGCAGCCAATGCCACCTTACCTATCCTGGTGGAAATGGAAGCAGGTTGGCTTGTTGCAATGCAAAACAAGGTTGCACTGTTTCACACCATGCAGCACATGGGTGCAGAAATGATAATATTCACAAAAAAGGCACAAGCAGGCAGTCTAGCAGTGCACTCAGCAAGAGGGAAAAGTGCTAGGGCCATTAAACATAGGGTCTGCCTAAAAGACCATTTGGCTATTACCAGCTCTCACCTCTACATACTGGAATTGATTCAACACAGTCAAGGTGGAAAAGTGATAGTAGGCACAGTTCATGAAAACACACATGTAACTCTTTTTATTAATAGACTTTCTAGCCTTCAGTAATCCCAAATGGAAACAATGCAACTGGCACTCAGCCATCTCCAACTCAAGCTCATTAAAGCAGCCACTAGTGCCTTTTGGTCAAGACACAAAGCACTGCTATCTTCAAAGTTATACTTCCATAGTCTTACCCAGCAATAAAACACTTGTTACATCCCTTAACACAGGCACAGTGACAAGTTTCCTTCTCTACTCATCCTTTTACAAAAAAATAAAAATGAACAGTAGTATGCAAAAGGCAAGGTGTAATCATTTCACAACCTTAATGTCTCAAATGCAGTCACTTTTTATCAACAGGTCAAGCAATGACTGCAGCAAGTCTTCCTACATGGCTGCACACACAGCAGAACACTGCTTCATCTCTTTGCCAGACCAGCATAAATCCCCAACAAAAAAGATTTCTACAATGAATGTAAATCAATGCCATTTCCTAGTGTCAACTACGACAAACATTTGAAAGCATAAGGCTACTCTGTTACTCAAACTGCAACCCAATTCCCTTACAAAAATGTAGTGCATTACTGCTTATAACACAAGAGCTGCCAGGTAAAAGGGTGCATTCTAATAGCGATTAAGACTGGGACAATGCTGTGGCACAACAGAAAAAATCTCACGCCAACACAAAAAATTCATGATAGTGTAACCTATGCTCAAAGTAGCAGCTCACTCGTAAAGATAAGGATATCTTTAAAAAATTACCTGCTTTTGTATTGTTCTAAACACTGGTAGAACATTAACAGAATCAGATATGCAAGAATAGCTAGTGTGAGTAGCAGGGTGTCTTCACTTCTTTGTTATAAAAACAGGCCAATTAACTAAAACTCATCATTCAGAAACAGTGAAAAGCAGCCAAAAACTTCAAAAGCCACTCCCAAGTTCAAAAAAAAATTGAACAAACAGTCACCAATACAACTGAGCTTTATTCAACACTGGTAAAAGTGCCTGGTTTCAAACTAAAGAATCTCACCTGCATTTGACAAAAGCAATTCATATAAAAGTTGGAAAAATAGTGAGACTTTATGCTAGGTTCCTGAACGAGAAAACAGACTAAATTTATAGGGCATACTCTCTGATCAGATAAACAGTAACAGTGCAGTTTCAATGGCAGACTATATAAAGTACAGTTTTGTGCCTACCATAAACGTAGATGTTAGAGTGTCTTCACTGCTGCAGTCATTACACTTGGGTTATCCTGCCGTCAGGCGGTCCCGCAGTCGGCCAGAGTTCCAAAGTCTTGGTCCGGCGTTGGTTGCTGTCGCCTCCTCCCTGACGTCAGTGCGTCAGGAGTATATAAGAAGCAGTAGACGCCATTTTCTTCAGTTTTTCTAGCCCCAGATGTGAGGTGCCCCCAAAAAGGTAGGCAATACATATTGCTTACAAAATATACAATAAGGTAAAAACAAAACCTTCAGTAACCAGCAAATACACCACATAGTGTATACTACCTAAGACCCAGCTAAGAAAGAGGGGATAGCGGGTGGGTAACCAGGACTGCAGCAGTGAAGACACTAACATCTACATTTATGGTAGGTACAAAACTGTACTATGTTCATAGTGTTTCACTGCTGCAGTCATTACACTTGGGTTGAATCCCAAAGCTGAGTCAGGGTGGCTGGTTCTATAGAGAATTTGGTGTGGCTATGAGGCCCTGCAGCACTGCAGTGGCAAAGCCAGCTCTGGATCTAGAATAAAGAGGCAAGTGGTAATGCTTGGTAAAGCCAAAATGTCTTTGGTAGGTACTCCTCTAAGGTAGGCAGTAGAAGTGGCAGCTGCCCTGGTGGAATGTGGTCTAATGTTACTAGGCACAGTTTTCCCATGCTGTGTGTAGCAGAACCGGATACAGTGTCCTATCCACTTTGAAATGGTCTGCTTTGAAATAACCTTTCCCTGTGATCTTGCAGCATATGATACAAACAAGTGTTCAGTTTTTCTGAAAACTTTTGTTTTTGTCCAAGTAGAAGCATAATTGCCTGTGTATGTCCAAGGAGTTTAGAAGTCTCTCCACTTTATTGTGGGGATATGGATAAAAAGTTGACAAGTGAATAGTTAGGTGAAGAGCCACACTGGATACCACCTTAGGCATAAAAGAAGGGTTTGTTCTTAAAGAAACCCGGTCTTGGTGAAAAATGATGAAAGGCTCCACTGCCATTAGTGCCTGCAGTTCTGAGACTCTTCGTGCTGAGGTTATTGCCAGAAGCAGTGCAGTTATCCATGATACATATTTTAATTCTGCTGAATTGGCTGGCTCAAAAGGAGGTAAAGTGAGCTTTTCCAAGACAAAACTGAGGTCCCAAGTAGGTGTTGGTGCTCTCCGGGGCGGTCTTATGTTTTTAGCCCCTCTGAAGTACTGCTTTAGCAATGGATGAGAGAAAATAGGAGGATCTGTGTTGTAATAAGCCGGGATGGCAGAGGCGTGGATCTTAATGGATGAGAAGGACAGTCGTTTGTCCAGCATCTCAGTTAAGTGTTGTAGTATCTGAGGAATGCTTGGGACAAGAGGGTCAAGGCTTTGAGCCGGGTTCCAGGCACAGAATCTCTTCCACTTTTCTGAATGAGATTTCCTGGTGCTAGGCCTCCTGGCCTCCAAAATTACATCCATAACAGCTTTAGAGAGAGGTGTTGTCTGTTTGGCTAATGAATCTGCCATGCAGCCAGGTTTAAGGTTTTGAGCTGACTGTGCAGGATTGGATTGTTTTGTTGAGTCAGTAAGTGTGGAATTTGAAGCAAAATCCAAGGTGGGTCTTGAGCTAAGTTCTTTATGATTGCGTACCAATGCTGGCGTGGCCAGTCTGGAACAATCAGGATCATCTGTGTTTTTTCTGGTCTGGCTTTTAGGAGTACCTTTGAAAGGAGAGAGTGGTGGGAAGGCATAAACTTTTAGGCTTTTCCAGCTGAACGAAAGAGCATTCACTTTCCATGCCTGTGTGTGATAAGTCTTTGTGCAGAATTTTTGTAGTTGGCAATTTAGTGGGGAGGCAAAAAGATGTATGTCCAGGCACCCCCATTTTTGCATTATCATGCTGAAGACTTGTGGATTTAATTTCCACTCGTGAGGATCCATGATGTTTCTACTTAAGTAGTCTGCCAGAGTATTTTTCTTTCCTGGCAGGAATTGTGTTTGCAAATGAACTTGCTTAGTTAGAGCAGTGTTCCACAAGGTCATGGCTTGTCTGCACAGGGGGTAAGAACGAGTGCCCCCTTGCTCGTTTATGTACCACATTACTGTGGTGTAGTCTGTCTTTAATAATAACTGTCCTGGATGCAGAAGGTCCTTGAAAGCTGTTAGGGCATTTTGTACAGCCAACATCTCTTTTTGATTGACGTGAAGATGCATTTGGTCTGTGGTCCACTTGCCCTGAATACATTTTCCTGCCATGTTGCACCCCATGCGTAATCCGAAGCATCTGTTAAAGTCTGCCTGGCTGTGGGAAGAGTGAAAAGCTGACCCTTGTTGAGGTGACATGCCTGTGCCCACCATCGAAAAAAGAAGTTATGTACTCACCATAACGTTCCATCTGAGTAGGTAACTTCATTTGTCTGCAACCTGTGCATATCGGATCCATCCTCGGATCAGAGCCAGCAGCTTTACCTAGCTAAAAGATCCGAGCTCCTAGCTCCTCCCCCTACCCATAACCCCCTGCTACACATCCCCCATCCTCAGATCGAGTTTGCCTATAAAGACTCCACAAGACCCTCGAAAGAGGCCAGTAACCTACTGCCTAACAGAATGAGCAATCCTATCCCATGGTTAAGAAGCACGAAACTGGTTAGGGGGAATGGGGGGGGGGGGGGGTCGGTTGCAGACAAATGAAGTTACCTACGCAGATGGAACGTTATGGTGAGTACATAACTTCTTTATCTTAAGTAGTTAACTTCATTTGGTCTGCAACCTGTGGGACAGAGTCCCCAGCTACCTAGAAACCTTGGGCGGCCTTCAAGGAAGAATATTCCGGAGCACAGCAAAGCCAAAGGAAGCCCTACTCCTGGAGATCATATCCAATTTATAATGGGAAATGAATGTATGAGAGGAAGACCAAGTACCTGCTGAAAGTACAGTTTTGTACCTACCATAAATGTAGATGTTAGAGTGTTCACCCTGCTGCAGTCATCACACTTGGGTTATCCTGTCGTCAGGCGGTCCCGCAGTCGGCCAGATTTCCAAAGTCTTGGTCCAACGTCAGTTGCTGTCGCCTCATCCCTGACGTTAGTGCGCCAGGGGTACATGTATTGCAACAAACACCATTTTCTACAGTTTTTCTTGCCCCAGATGTCAGGTGTCCCCAAAAAGGTGATCAAAATTAGTACCAAATGGTGTGAACACTGTACAAACAAAATCCCTTCAGCTATAAGCAAATACATCAGTAAGGCATAGCAGAGATTTAGCCAGTAGATCAGAGGGGTTGGAGGGAGGGTAACCTGGACTGCAGCAGGGTGAACACTCGAACATCGACATTTATGGTAGGTACAAAACTGTACTATGTTCGTGTTACCCTGCTGCAGTCATCACACTTGGGTTGAGTCCCAAAGCTAAGGTAGGGTGGAGGTATCAGAGGGCTAGTGGAGGCAATGAGGCCCTGCAGAACTGCAGTGGCGAAGCCCGCCCTGGACTTAGAATAAAGAGGTAAGTGATGGTGTTTGCAGCTTCTAACATTTCTTTGGTAGGAACCCCCCTGAGAAAGGCTGTAGATGGCTGTTGCCCTGGGACTGGTTTCCCATGATGGGTAGAATAGGACCGTATGCAATGGCCTATCCATTTAGAAATGGTTTGTTTGGATATAGCCCTCCCTTGGGAAGCTGTAGCATAGGACACAAAGAGCTGGTCAGTTTTTCTGAAAGCTTTAGTTTTGTCCAAGTAGTAACGAAGCTGCCTGTGAATGTCCAAGGAATGCAGGAGTCTCTCACCTTTGTTCTGTGGCTTGGGGAAGAAAGTGGGTAGGTGAATGGTTTGATTTAAAGCTACACTGGAAACCACCTTAGGCATGAAGGAAGGATTAGTTCGTAGAAAAACTCTGTCTTGATGAAAAATGAGGAAAGGTTCCACTGCCATTAGTGCCTGTAATTCTGAGACTCTCCTAGCAGAATTTATTGCCAGGAGCAGGGCAGTCTTCCAAGATAGGAACTGAAGGTCTGCAGAGAAAGCTGGTTCAAAGGGAGGTAACGTTAGTTTTTCCAGAACAAAGTTGAGGTCCCATGTTGGTGTAGGAGCTCTTCTAGGTGGTCTAATGTTTTTTGCCCCTCTGAGGAACTGTCTTAGAAGAGGATGTGAAAATAAAGGTGGATTCGTGTCGTAGTGAGCTGAAATAGCTGAAGCATTGATTTTAATTGAGGAGAAGGAAAGTCCTTTGTGCAACATCTCAGCTAAATACTGCAGAATGTGAGACATATGAGGCTGAGTTGTGTATTGGCCTTTAGCTTGGTTCCAGGCAGAAAACCTTTTCCATTTGTCTGAGTAAGCCTTCCTGGTGCTTGGCCTCCAGGCTTCCAGAATAACATCCAGAACAGCTTGTGAAAGAGGGGCTGGTTGGATGTTTAATAGATTTGCCATGCAGCCAGGTTTAAGGTTTTTAGCTGGCTGTGTAGAATGTTTGTTTTGCTGTGTGAGTAAATGAGGTATTTGAGGCAATATCCATGGTGGGCTGTGAGCCATATTCTTCAATAGTGGGTACCACTGCTGGCGTGGCCAGTCTGGGGCTATGAGAATCGGTCGAGGTTTCTCCTTTTTGACCTTCAAAAGAACCTTTGTGAGAAGAGGTAATGGAGGAAAGGCATATGCTGTCAGTTTTTTCCAACTGAAGGAGAGCGCGTCCACCTTCCAAGCTTGATGGTGGAATGTCCTTGTGCAAAATTTGGTCAGTTGGTAGTTTTGAGGACTGGCAAACAGGTCTATATTCGGAAGGCCCCATTTTTGAGTTATCATTGTAAATATTTGTGGGTCTAGTTTCCACTCGTGGGGATCTTTGATGTTTCTGCTTATGTCTGCCAATATTTTTTTCTGTCCTGGCAGGAATTGAGCTTGTAACTGGACTTGGTAGGCCAGAGCTGTGTTCCATAAGATTATTGCTTGCCTGCAAAGAGGGTAGGAATGTGTGCCCCCTTGTTTATGTACCACATTACTGTGGTGCTGTCCGTCTTTATTGCAAGTTGTCCTGGATGTAGTAGATCCTTGAAGGCTGTCAGAGCTTTCTGTACAGCTAGCATCTCTTTTTGATTTATGTGCAGTTTTCTTTGTTCTGCAGTCCATAGGCCTTGAATGCATTGCCCTGTCATGTGTGCCCCCCAGGCATAGTCTGAAGCATCTGTTGTGATAGTTTGCCTGGTTGGGGGCAAGGTGAAAGGCTGACCCTTGTTGAGGTTACATGCCTGTAACCACCATAGAAATTTTTGTTGAAGGCAGGGAATGAGAAATATCAGTGTCCAAGCTGTGGCTGTGTTGAGACCATATGCTTTTTAGGTACCACTGTAATTTCCTTATATGCAGTTTTGCAAATGGTATTATCAGAATGCAAGATGCCATGAAGCCCAAAGCCTGCAGAATTTTTCTTGCAGTTAATTGGGTCTTTGTTGCCATTGTCTTGAAGTATTGAGTCAGTTGTAGTTGCTTGTCTAGTGTAAGATAAGCCTTCTGGGCCGTTATGTCCAAGCTGGCACCCAGGAATGTCGTTTTTTGTGAGGGTACTAGTTTTGACTTTTTCGTTTACTGTGCACCCTAGACAATTTAGTAGATGCTTCACAAAGGCAAGATGATGTAAGAGAATGTCTTTTCTTTCTGTATGGATGAGGCAGTCGCAGTCGTCCAGGTATGGATATATTTGAATTCCTCTGTCTGCAGAATGCAATTACTGGTGCCAGGCATTTTGTGAAAACTCTGGACGCAGTAGATAAGCCAAAGGGCAGTGCAGAGAACTGATAATGGGTTGAACCTGCAATGAAACGGAGGTATCTTCTGCAACTTTGTCTGATAGGGACATGCAGGTATGCCTCCTTGAGGTCCAACGTTACCAGCCATGCTTTCTTGACCAACATGGGAAGTAGCTGCTGTAGTGTTAGCATCTTGAATTTTGGGACTTGTAAGTGTTTAGATTTGAAAGGTCCAGAATTGGTCTCAAAGCATTGTCCTTTCTGGGTACTAGAAAGAGCCTTGAGTAAAATCCTCGGCCTTGCTCTTGAGTCTGTACCCGTTGAATGGCTCTCATGGCCATGAGAGCTGTAATTTGTTTTTGAGCCTCTGCCCTTTGATTTTGTGGCAGGTTTGGCATTCCTCTTTTCATTGGCAAGGTGTGAAAGTGGAATCTGTATCCTCATATGTCTAGGTCCCATTTGTCCTTTGTGACCATGTGCCAGTTGTCTGCAAAACGTGCTAGTTTTCCCCCCAAGGGGGCTGACAAAAGAGTTTTGTTTGGCCAGCTGAGGTGCAAGTCATTGAGTTTGCCTTCTGGTGGGTTGAGCTCTGTCTTCTCCTCCCTTCTGGGTTGGAGTGCCCCATTGGCGAGGTTTATACTGGGCTTGTGGTTGTCCTTTGCCCCTTGGGCGCCTGTATTTACCTCTCTGAGGTCTGTCAGTGGCTGGAAAGAACCAATTTTTGTTGGCCAGTTTCTGCTGACGCGAGGGGGTTGTACCTGTAGGAAATCTTTGACTATCTGCATTGATTTCACCTCATCTTCCATTTTCTTTAAAACTACTTCTGCTTTAACTCCAAAAAGAACATCCTTCTGTAAGGGAGCATCTAGTAGTTTTGCTTTAACATGATCAGGCAGACTTTGTTCCTTTAACCAGGCATGCCTACGTATAACAGATCCAGTGACAGCTGCTCTGCAGGAGGCCTCCAAAGAATCAAACCCACATTGTAAGGTATGTTTGCCCACCTGCTCGGTGGCGTGCAACAATTCCTGTACTTCTTTCAATTCAGATTGTTGAGGGAAGGAGGTTATGTTTTGTTTTAACAGAGATTAGAAATTGCTGATACTTAAGCATATGAAATTGACAATTAAGTACTCTCATAGCTAATGTGGCTGAGGTGTAAACCTTTTTCTCCCACCTGTCTAGTGCTCTTGAGTCCCTCTCAGAAGATACTGGGTTTTTAGCCATGGAAGCCTTAGCCCCCTTGGGACCCTGGGAGATGGTCTCTGGGTCAGCTACTGGGCTTTTGTACAAATATTTGTGGGAATCAGGTACTCTGTAGTATGTCAGGCTTAGCCAGAGCAGGAGGTAGAGAGTCTGGGTTGAAACTGGATTCTAAATAGACATCATCCACAATGTCCAAAACAGGTGGGGTGGCTAGAGGTCTGAGTTGGGGGAGTAAAAAACTCTGAGCCTTTTCTTGGAATCAGAGTAATCCTGACCTTCCCAGTGAAAATGTTCCCTCATAGTGTGTAAAGTTTCCCCAAAAGAGTAGTCTTCAGGAGGGGAAGCTGAGGGAATAGAGTCCTCAGCATCAGAATCTTCATAAGGAGAATAGGAATAGTCTTGGTCCTCAGAGGAATCTGAAGAAATAGACAGTTGCTCAGAAGAAGCAGAATCTTCCTCTAGTATAGGCCTTTTGTCAGGAGGAGGCTGTGAACCCCTGATAAGAGAAATCAAATCTTCAGCCATTTTGAGCATCTGTTTCTTAGGCATAGGGCCTTGAACAGGAGACTGAAGTGTAGTCTTTTTAGATTTAGGAGGAGTCTTCAACTTAGAAAACGGTTTGACTGTGAGAGTAGTCTGTCTGAAAACGCCTTCAGAAACCGATGGCGTTTCAGAAGCACAGACGTCCTTAGAAGGTAAATCGTCGGAAGGGCCTGAAGTAAAAGGCTGCATCAGCCTAGTACATTCCGTCAAAATATCCATAGTGGGCTCAGGTTCCAGAACTGCGGTAGTCAGGGGCTGCGTCGGAGCCTCACTGATAACCGGAGACCGGATCAACCGAGGCCTCGGAATCGGGCTTAGGCCTGGGCTGTCGGTCCTTGTCCCTGCGCTTTTTGTGCACGACGGTAGTCGGTAGCTCCGACGGCATGTTAGTTAAATTTTCTACCAAAAAAGTGTTGTGCGAAATCAAATCGTCTTTTAATAGTACGCTTATTAAACGCAGCACAAAAACGACAAGAAGTGACATCGTGATCAGGGCCTAGGCAAGGTATGCAATAAGAATGAAAATCCTTATGAGGTATTTGCTTCCCACAAGAAATACAATTGTTAACTTTTTCTGACATCGGTCTGAGGCAAGATAAGTTTCCCCAATGGGGTACTTAGCTTTATAGAAGACTTGGGTCTGAAATTCGAATTCAAAAGTCTCAGGAGTCGGCCGACCGGCACTTGCGAACTGCTTCTGCTTCGGGCACCGCGCGGCAAGAAAGACTGAAGAAAATGGCATTGGTTGCAATATATGTACCCCTGGCGCACTAACGTCAGGGATGATGCGACAGCAACCGACGTCGGACCAAAACACTGGAAATCCGGCCGACTGCGGGACAGCCTGACAGGATAACCCCAAGTGTGATGACTGCAGCAGGGTAACACAATGATCATATGTCGTCTATAGGTACTCTAGACCAGAACGCTGCAGAGGTAGCTATGAATCAGGTTGAATGAGCATGGATTCCCAAAGGTACCGGTTTGTTTGAAGCTAAATAGGCCTGAATGATGCATTGTGAAATCCAGTTGGCTAATGTAACTTTGGTAATAGGTTTACCTAAAGAAGACTTGGCAAAGGACACAAACAACTGATAAGATTTGCGGTCGGTTGCTGTCCTGTGCAAATAAAAACGCAGTTGTCTATGTACATCCAATTTGTGTAATGTGTATTCCCCTTTGTTCTGGAAATTGGGGAAAAACACTGGCAAATTAATAGACTGATTAATATTCGACTCAAAGGCTACTTTAGGGAGGGAGGAAGGCAGGATTAGTCCTGAGAAAAACTCTGTCCTTATGAAATATTAGGTAAGGGGGTTTCATATAGAGGGCTTGAAGCTCAGACACTCTCCTGGCTGAAGTTATTGCAATCAGGAAGGTTGTTTTCCAAGATAAAAATTTCAACTGAGCAGAAGCAGCCGGTTCAAAAGGAGTTCCCGTCAAAGCCTGTAGGACCAATGTTAAGTCCCCATGGTGAGACCGCAGACTTAACTGGCAGTTTTAACAGAAAGGCGCCTTTTAAAAAAGTTTTGCAAATCCTGGTGGAAGCCAGTGATCCTACATCATCCCCAACATGAAAATGAGAGATGGCTGCCAACTGTACTTTAACCGTAAATGCACTGGCTCCCTGCTGAAAGATATGGGACAGAAAATCAAGAATCGTCGGAATAGGAACAGTAAAGGGGTCTAAGTCCCTGTCTTTGGCCCAGATGGAAAAACGTTTCCATTTACTACTGTAGATTTTTCTGGTAGATGGTTTGTGTGCTGCTACCAGAATAGCTTTCACTGGTGACGAGATACCGAGAGTCCTTGCTATCAGCGGAACTGGATCAGCCAAGCCGTGAGCTTGAGGTCGCCCAGGTTTGGAGGTTGTAATCCCGCAGGATGAGAAATTAGATCCGGAATGGGATCCAAGATCCAAAGAGGAACTACATTGAGACCGCAGGTAAGGGAACCAGATTTGGCGAGGCCAGAATGGGGCTATGAGGATTATCTTGCTCCCCAACCGATGGGCTGTCTGCAGGAACATAGTCATGAGCGGAAGCGGGGGATAAAAATAAAGGAGACCGGGGGGGCCAAGCATGAACCAGAGCGTCTCTGGGGCTCTCACCTATTGGGGGAATTAGAGTGAAAAATTTGCTGCACTTTCTGTCTGACGGAGAAGCAAAAACATCGCAGCAAGGTAGACCCCATTTGAGGAAGATTTGTTTCACTACTAACGGGTTTAGACACCACTCGTACGGTGCGAGGATCAAGCGACAGCTTGTCCGCTAGGATGGTGGTCCGGCCCGGAATGTGCGTTGCTACCAGAAAGCAGTTGGTGGAGATAGCCCATTTCCAAACTCTCATAGCCTCTCAGCAAAGGGGATAAGATCTGGTTCCATCCTGTTTGTTGATGTACCAGACTACAGCCATGTTGTCTGTCTGAATTGCAATAGTTCCCAGAGGAAGAAGGTCTTGTAGGGCTTGCAATGCCAGAAGCACCACCCTCATCTCCAGAACACTGATATGCAGAACGGTCTCTGAGGGAGTCCACATGCCTTGGACGGTTCTGCCCATAGCATGCCCCCCCACCCGAGGCAAGAAGCGTCCGTGGTCAACTTGGCTTGGGGCTGAGGCATGACAAACGGTCTCCCCTCTCGCAGCTCCTGGGAGTGAAGCCACCAGAGAAGGGAGTCCTTGCAAACCCTGCTCAAGGGAATCGCGGTGTTCAAGGGGTACAATAAAAGTGACATTGGACCTGAAGAGTCCACTGAATAATTCTCATGTGCAGTCGCGCAAAGGGCGACAGACCGATGGCTGCCGCCATGGAGCCCAAAGCTCTCAGGACTAATTCCGCAGGTGGGGCTGGGGACTGGAGAATTCCCAAAACATGGAGACAAGCTGCGCAACCTTTCTGTTGTTAGAAAGGCCTTGGAGTGGAGTGCATCTATCTTGGACCCTATAAATTCCAGAACCTGCACAGAATGAACGATTTTTGAAGGTTTACAGTAATACCCAGATGCTGAGTAAGAGCTAGGGTATAGTCCATGGCAGGGCAGGGCAGAGCAGAGCTGATGCCTGGTGGAGGCGGTGAGGAGCCAGTCGTCCAGGTACAGAAAGACCCGAATGCCCTGAAGTCTCAGGTGGGCTGCGACCACTGCCATGACCTTGGTGAACACCCTGGGGGCTGAGGTGAGGCCGAACGGAAGAGCCCTGAACTGATAGTGACTGGCTCCCAGCCGAAAGCGGAGGACCTCCTGGATCGTCTGTCCATTAGAATGTGGTAGTACGCATCCTTGAGGTCTATGGAGCACATCCAGTCGTTCTCCTGTAGGAAGGGGAGAATAGATTGCAGAGTGACCATCCGGAATTTCTCTTTGAGAATGAACAGGTTTAAAGATGAGAGGTCTAGGATAGGCCTCAAGTCCCCCGTTTTTTTTTTGGCACTAAAAAGAACCTGGAGTAATTTCCCAATCCGGACTGGCCTGGGGGGATGTGCTGGATGGCTCTTTTTTCTAATAGCTTCGAAATTTCTGAAGCTGCTGACTCCCTTTGATCAGGTGGGACATCGGGGAGGCGTTTCATAGGAGGGGGAAGACTCAGAAAGGGAATGGAATAACCTCTGGATATAATTCGGAGCACCCACCGATCCGTAGTAATGGACTCCCAAGTTTGGAGGTGTTCTGACAGATGCCCCCCGACTGCCTCCAGAGAGGGACAGTCGGGTAAAGCCCTCAGGACTGTTGCGCGGGCCTCTCTGAGAAAGGTTCTTGAGACCCGAGATTCCTCGGCCCCCCTTGGTCTCTGGGCCGGCATACACCTTGTCCTCCTCTGCCTCTGAAGGACGAGGGGACCGAAGCGGGATGGGACTGCCGTGATTTCCGGAACCACATCTTCTTTTGTCCCCTCTGGTTCCTCGAGAAGGACCGTTGGGGATTAGAGAAGCAGATCCTGACGGCAGACAGCATCTTCCCATCTTTCTCGCTTTGGACCAGCGTGTCTCGGACGGTCTTGCCAAAGAGCGTAGAACCAAAGGGCGCCTTCGCGAAGGACGCCTTAAAGGGTTCTGCAAAATCGCAAAGGCGGAGCTAGGCATGGTGCCGCAGAGCGATGCCTGCTCCGCTGGCTCTAGCCGCTCCCTCCGTGGCATGGGAGAGTAGCCGCATAGATGTGTTAGTAATAGATTTCAGAGTGGCCATGCGAGCCGAGAAGGTGCGTTTGCCCTCGGCCGCCATGGACTCCGGGGGGGGGGGGCCTCCAGCGTATTCCTTAATCAAGTCTCGGAGTCTGATGATGTGCGCCATATAGTTCAGCGCCCCTACAGAGAAGGTAGCTGAAGCAAACATCCGCTTTCCAATGCGGTCCAACGTCCGAGATTCCTTACCTGGAGGGTGGACCAAGGAACTCTCCTGCGCTAGCTCCTTCTTGGTGGCAGCCGCCACCACCATGGCATCCACTGGAGAACCTTTAGACCATGCCAGCCTATCAGAAGGGGGACTAAGTATATTGTCTGGTCTTCTGGGAATTGGCTCCATGGTGTCCGGCTCCTTCCAAGCCCTGTTGGAGGTCAGCCGGTGTGGGGGGGAGGGGGTGGCACCCATGAAGTAGACTGGCCTGCAAACACCTCCAGGAACACAGACTCATCCGAGGAAGGTTTTTGGGCAAACCACCCTCCTCTGATTCGCAACATCTCCATGATGTCTCCCAATTGAGACATCCTCAGGAGATGACCTTGGGGAACCTTCCCCTTCCTCCAAGTCTGTGTCCTCTGTGAGTGACTTAGGGGAGTTCAGGTGCCTCCTTTTGCACTTCCATTTGTGAGGAACCTCCTCGGTGGGGCTATCCAAGGAGGGCTCACCTACAGGGTCGTGTTCCTCTAAGGGAACCAACTGGAGCGCCGATGCAGGTTGTTCCTGTGGCCGGATGACCGAGGACACACCCAAATGCACAGGGGCGACGGATGGATCTGCAGCCCAGACTGGGGATCTGGAAGTCCTCAACAGCACCCTCTCCACTACAGCAAACGCCAAGGGCGAACCGCTCTCCCCAGGCTCCGAGAGCAGCCCCCTCAGCTGCGATGCAGGGATCGGCGTCTTAGACGAAGTGGTCGGACCAGAGAGGGAAGTGTGCTCCGACCTAAACTGCGCCGAAGACAGAGTTCCCCCCATGGATCAGATGCTCTGCTCTCGGCCGTGAGAGCTAGGATCCGACACGCTCGAGGGCATAGTCGGTGTCGAAGTAATCAAGACGGTCGGCGGCGGCAGTTCCCCGGGTCTGAAACGGCACGGATCCGAAGACTGCGAAGCCCTAAACCGGGTCAGTGAAGGAGCGATCGGGGTAAAGAAAGGGGCCGAGCTCCACCCCGGGGGGGGGGGGGCTGGAGCACCCCCATCTGCATTTGAGCCTGCAGGAAACGACGCATCATCCAGTTCAAATCAGCGTCTGTCAAGCTTGAGGTGGGCCTGGAGGGCCGCCTCGAGGGAGACCGGTACTCATCCTCCGGCTCCAGGGAAAAGCAAGGAG
Source organism: Protopterus annectens (assembly GCF_019279795.1). Taxonomy (NCBI): domain Eukaryota; kingdom Metazoa; phylum Chordata; order Ceratodontiformes; family Protopteridae; genus Protopterus; species Protopterus annectens. Next base: position 1,229,287,812 of record NC_056747.1, on the reverse strand, counting down.
AACAGAGCCGAAAATGAGGAGAACCAGAGGCCCTCTTAGCGGGACTAGCTACCTTCGCTGGCGGGGCTGAGGGATGAGACTCAGCCCGGCCTTTCATTCCTGTGCCGGTCCTCATCTCTCCTTTTTCCTTTTGAAGAGGAACAGTCGCCCTCACCATGAGAAACAGAGGGAGTTTAAGTCCCCAACAAGGGAGGGGGATTGGAAGGCACAGGAGCTGCAGCCACGACCAATGCCTTGGAGGGAGAGGAGGAGGAAGAATCCAGGGGCAACAATCCCACCAGGATTAGTTTGTTCCTCCTATCCCTGATAGCCCGGGGGTTGAAAGCCGCACAAACCTGGCAGCTGGTGGATAAATGGGCCACCCCCAGGCAAATCACACACTGAGTGTGGCCATTGGCTGGGGACAGCTTATGACCACACACACAGTGCATTTAGAAAAAATGGCTTTAGGCCCTTCAGCCATCACACCACACACTCGCGCACTAGGGGGAGGGAATTTAAGTAAATCTGAAGTAAAATTACCACAACAAAAATACGCTAAATATATTAAGCCGATAAAGGGGGCTAAACAATACACACACACACCAAAGAAATTTTAGAAAAAACTATTTTTAAAGGTATTTTTTTAAAACTGGAAAACTCTCACTCATGCCTAAGAGCTCGTCTCTGCTATAAGCTGCGGCAAACTAGATCTGGGGATGGGGGATGTGTAGCAGGGGATTTTGGGTAGGGGGAGGAGCTAAGAGCTCAGATCTTTTAGCTAGGTAAAGCTGTCGGCTCGGATCAGAGGACAGAATAGATACCCACAGGTTGCAGACCAAATGAAATTAACAACTTCAGATCTCCTGTTGTAGGCAGGGAATTAGTGGTATTACTGTTTCCAAGCTGTGAGAGTGTAGAGTCCAAACACTTTTAAGGTACCATTGTAATTTCCTCATATGCAGTCTGGCATATGGAATTAGTAGTATGCAGGATGCCATTAATCCCAAAGGCCTGCATAATTTTTCTTGCAGGGAGTTGGGACTTTGTTGCCATCAATTGAAAATACTGAGTCAGTTGTCCTGGTTTGTCTGGCGTGAGATAAGCCATCTGGGCCATTGTATTTAAGCTGGCACCCAGGAATATTATCTCGTGAGGGCACTAGTTTTGACTTCTTTTCTTTTACTGTGTACCCTAGGCAAATTAGCAACCTTTTTACAAACACCAGATGCTGCAGAAGAAATGTCCTTGCTCTCTGCTTGAATCAGGCAGTCGTCCAGGTATGGATATATCTGAATTCCTTTTTGTCTGCAAAATGCAATTACTGGTGCCAGGCATTTTGTGAAGACCATGGGCGCAGTAGATAAGCCAAAGGGCAGTGCAGAGAATTGGTAGTGCATTGAATGAGCTATGAATCTGAGGTATCTTCTGCAATTTTGTCTGATAGGGACATGCAGGCATGCCTCTTTGAGGTCCAAAGTAACAAGCCAAGCCTTCTTGCCCAACATGGGAAGGAGCTGCTCTAGTGTCAACATTTTGAATTTCGGTACATCCAGATAAGTATTTAGAGTAGAAAGGTCTAGAAAGGGTCTCCAGGCTTTGTCCTTTCTGGGGACCAGGAAGAGTCTTGAGTAAAATCCTTGTCCATGTTCCTGCTGTGGCACTTTTTGAATAGCTCTCATGTCCATGAGAGCTGTAATTTGCATTTGTGCCTCTGCCCATTGATTTTGCGGCAGGTCTGGCATTCCTTTTAGCCTTGGTAAAGTATGAAAGTGGAATCTGTAACCTTGAGACACAACATTGAGAACCCATTTGTCTTGGGTAAATGCTTGCCAGTTTTGTGCAAAAAGTGCTAGCTTCCCCCCTAAGGAAGCTGCCAAAAGGGAAGGGCTTGGTATTGGAAGGGGGAAGTCATTGGGACTGTTTCCTGTAAGGTTGTGACTTGTCTTCACTGCCTTTTGAGTTGAAGCACCCCACTGTCGTGGTCTGTAAGAGCCTTGGGGCTGAGATCCACCTCTTGGGCGTCTGTATCTGCCTCTTTGTGGCCTGACACTGGAAAGGACAAATTCTTTGTAGGCCAATTCCTGCTAAATCGAGGTGGCTGTACCTGTAAGAAATCCTTCACTGTTTGCAAAGATTTTACCTTATCCTCCATTTTCTTAAAAACCTCTTCTGCCTTAACACCAAATAAAATATCCTGCTGTAAAGGAGCATCTGATAATTTTGCCTTAACATGATCTGGTAAACTTTGTTCTTTTAACCAAGCATGCCTTCGAATCACAGATCCTGTAACTGCTGCTCTACAAGAAGCCTCTAATGAATCAAAACCACATTGCAAAGTATGCTTTCCCACTTGTTCAGCTGCATGCAGTAAATCCTGCATTTCCTTATAGTCAGGTTGTTCTGCACTTGTACTCATTTTCTGTTTTAACTGAGACAGTAAATATTGTTGATATTTACGCATGTGAAACTGGCAATTTAAAGCCCTCACTGCTAAAGTTGCAGAAGTGCAAACTTTCTTCCCCCATCTGTCTAATGCTCTAGAATCCCTGTCAGAGGGAACTGGATTTTTAGCCGTGGAAGCCTTTACCCCTTTGGGACCCTGGAAAATAGTTTCTGGGTCAGCAACAGGGTTTTTATAAAGAAATTTGTGAGAGTCAGGGACTCTGTAGTACCTGTCTGGCTTGACTGGAGCAGGGGGTAAAGAATCAGGATTTAAACTGGATTCAGAGAACACATCCACAATATCCAACACTGGCGGAATAGCAAGGGGCCTGTGCTGAGGCAATAAAAGAAAGTCTCTGATCCTTTTCTTGGATTCTGAGTAATCCTGGCCCTCCCAATGGAAATGTTCCCTCGTGGTATGTAAAGTTTCCCCAAAAGAATAATCCTCAGGAGGAGGGGCTGAAGGAATTAATTCTTCAGCATCAGAGTCCTCATAGTGGGGTGAAGAGTATCCCTGGACTGAAGAGGAATCAGAATTTATACAAACCTGGTCAGAGGAATCCGTCTGTATCCTGCCTAGGCCTTTTATCAGGAGGGGGATGGGAACCTCTGATCAGAGTAATTAAGTCTTTGGCCATTTTGAGCATCTGCTTTTTAGGCATGGAGGCCTGTCCAGGTGAATGCTGTACTTGCTTCTTTGTCTTTAATGGAGTTTTAGACTTGGCTGTAGTTGTAATGGTAAGTTGTGAAGGTCTGAAAACACCCTCAGAAGCCGATGCCTGCTCAGTGGCTCCGGACCCATCTGAAGGGTTAGTCTCCGTAGGCCCAACACCTTCAGTATCCAGAGGCCCAGGCACCTCCACGTGGGAGTCTGTAGCGGCCTGTGGCTCTGAGGTAGCGGGTGTCAGGGACTGCGAAAGCGCCTCACTGAGAACCGGTGAACCGGCAACTGACCTAGAAGAGACTTTGTCAGTTTTGGGCCTTGGATGCCTGTCCTTATCCTTGTCTTTGCGTGTTTTGTGTATTCTGGTCGTCGGTTGTTCCGACGGCATGGTATAATTAAATCTTTGGCCAAAGAAATGGCGAGCAAAATCAAACAGACATTTAATAGTGCGTTTGTTAAATCTAGCACAAAACAGACCACTAGTAACGTTGTGATCTGGGCCTAGGCATGGAATACAGTAAGAATGAAAACCCTTATGAGGTATTTGCTTCCCACAAGAAATATAATTATTAACTTTTACTGACATCGGTCTGAGGCAAGAAAACGTTTCCCCAACAGGGTACTTAGCTTTACTTAAGACTTCGGTTCTGAAAATCGAATTTGATATCTCAGGAGTCGGCCGACCGGCACTTGCGAACTGCTTTTGCTTCGGGTACCGTGCGGCAAGAAAGACTTAAGAAAATGGTGTTGGCTGCTTCTTGTATACCCCTGACACACTGACGTCAGGGAGGAGGCGACAGCAACCGATGCCGAACCATGACTTTGGAACTCTGGCCGACTGCGGGACCGCCTGAAGGCAGGATAACCCAAGTGTAATGACAGCAGCAGTGAAACACAAACATCTAACCTTGAGCAGACACAGAGATGTATTTGGAAGTTCAAATATAATACGGTGCTCCCTGGCACAGTGCTTGTTTGCATTTAAGCTGTAATATATCAGATATTTAAATATGAAAGAAAATTTGCATTACCATCATGTACTGAATTAATTTTTGTTTTGGTCAGCTTTAAAATATACTTTTGCAAACAAAGTTTAAGTCAACATATAGCCAGCTCTGTAGCTTAGCAATATAACACCCTCACTACGACACAGATGACCCAAGTTCAACTATCAGCTTGCGTGCCTGGAGAAGCTGGTAGGGGAGGATGAAGCTAGCAGCCACAGCTGACTCACCCATCCTAGGGAGAGGAAGGTGGCCTTGGTTTGTAATTTGCTTAACACCTGCAAGAGCACTAGGTGTTGCACCAGAGGAACACAAGCTTTTGCGCAAATGTTGCTTGGATGCATAAACCTGGACAGTGTGTGGAGGCATGTTGCTTGAAGCTCACAGCAGAGAAGCCACCTCAAGAAAGGGAGATGAACCAATGAAGGAGGGTATGTTACCCCACCAGACAAACAAGATGGCCTACTCCCTACCACCAGACCCTTACCATGGCAAAAATAAATTGATTAATAAGGTACAATGAGCAGGAACAGATGGGTCATGGAACTGTTTGCTAGCCCAAGGATGCCTGGCTCTTATGATGGAAGAAAGCCTCTGGCATGACAACAGGAGACGATGTATGCCATAGTACAGAAAGAATTACAAAGCAGAATCTAAGAAACCTTGGCATGCAAAATGGCCAATGAACCTGGCCATTACTAGTTGCAAATATGCTAAATGTTATGCCAAGAGATCCAACTATTAAAAGCACCTATCACTGAACTAAGTCCAAAACCAGGTGAAAATGAAAACTGCAGATACAAAGTCAAGCAATATAAACAAAAGTTATGTAACACTATACATTTAAGACCGCGGTCTGCCAACTTGCAGGACTTCAGGCCAGCAGGACTCAAGCAGCTTGGATCCAGGGTCTACTACTAGAGAACAGGCTAGACATGATATGGGAAACATGGTAAAGATGACTTCTGAAGACAGTGAGATGTCTGGGAAACATGGTAAAGATGACTTCTGAAGACAGTGAGATGTCAAAAGAATCAGTCAGACTTACGGCAATCAGTGTTGCCCCAAAGAATGGCTCATGCCAGCTAGAGTAATTGCAAAACCCATGTTGGTCAAATAAAAGGTTATTACATCACGCACATCTGCGCTTCAGTGTCTTTGTGTTTTATGTACTAAAGTGGTGAAACATTGCTATCAGCTAAGAACGATATAACAAAATGGAAAACCACAGAGAAGCCATCAATGAAAGGAGAAAAAGATGAGCACCGAGATTAAAAATACAGTACGGAGAAAGTACAGTTGTGTACACTTACCATAAATGTAGATGTTAGAGTGCATTCACTGTTGCAGTCATTACATTTGTTTAATCTGCTTTGCCACTGTAGTTCTGCAGGGCCTTATTGTAGCTCCTAATGCTGTTTAGTTCCATCCTCCCATGAGTAGCTTTGGGATTCTACCCAAATGTAATGACTGCAACAGTGAAATACGAAGAACATAGGACAGTTGTGTACACTTACCATAAATGTAGATGTTAGTGTGTATTCAGTGTTGCAGTCCGGTTTACCCACCTGCCATCCCCCTTTCTATACCTTTTCTTTCCTTCACTATACACACACTTAGTGGTGTATTTGCTTTTAAATGAAGGTAAAGTTTATGTTTCTAAATGTGTATTTATATATATTTACCGTTTGTTTATATATAACTTTTGCTTCCCATTTGGGGGGCACCTGACACCTGGGGCAAGAAAAACTGAATAAAATGGCATCAGCTGCATGTTTTATACCCCTGACGTCATGGAAAAGGAGACAGCAACCGACGCAGGACCCAAAACTTAGTTATTCACGCTGACTGAGAGCAACCTGCCAGCAGATTACCCAAATGTAATGACTGCAACAGTGAAACACGAAGAACATCTACTAGAGACCAGAAACAGAATTCCTTAGTAAACAAACTAGTCTGTCTGGCATGATGTAATAGGAGCAGAGCTGGAAGTGGACATTGACAAAACAAGAAGTATACCTATTAAATAATGTGGACTCCAATATAAGGTTTAAAGTTATTGGTCCAATTGCCAAGATTTATAATGTGGTAAAAATAAAACATGGTCAGTATTTAATTTCAGATTTAAAAATTTGTATATATAGTTAAAATCTGTATGTTAAATGTTTTTGTTTAATTTGCAATAGTAAATCAAACTTGAGATCAAAACTAGAGACAATAGCAGACTGTGATGTTAGACTTGCAAGTTTAATGGCAAGTTACTGATAAAATATAAGCACCAACTGTCTGATATGAGGCTAGTACGTGGTATCAGCAATCAGTGCGGAAATAAGTCTACCATGCATGAAGACTGCATAATACGTCAAAATGAAACACTTAAAAAGTACTTACATTGCATAAAAAATTTAGGATACGTTAAGACAGAATTGCCTCCTGAGTTCACTCCGTGCAATATGGGGTGTGTGGAGTATGTCAAATGATTGGAGAATAAGCATTCTAGAGCCAATGTACAAGAAAAAGGGAATATTTCCAAGTGTGAACAATACAGAGGTATAGCACCCACTCACACTGCAATGAAGTACTGGATGGGAGGTGAACAGTTCAAATTCAGCCCATGATGCAATACAACTGACCCTGATGTTTGCAAATGAAATTAATGGAAAAGCTGGAGATGCCAACAGGACATTACTAGACATGGAGAAAGCATAAGACAAGGATCCAAGGAAGCTGATTTGAGCAGTCCTAAAATGGTTCAAAGCCCTGGAAACATTGGTAGACTTAGAGAATCTACATACAGGGACCCAATGACAAAAAGTACGAAGTATTCAGGTTCAAAGAGGAATCCCCCAGTGGGTTTGCATCAAGGCTCAGCTCTAACACTTCTATTCGTACTAGTAATGAACATCAGCAGCTAACACGTCAGAAGGGACCATCAAACAAAGCTGCACTATGCAGATATGGCACCATATGCAGAGTGAACTGGAACTTCAGCAAATGACAGGAACCAGAAAGAAAAACTGAAGGCATACAGGATGAAAACATGTACAGACAAGACAGTGCTCATAGCAGCAAATGGGGAAAACCAGAAGTTTAAAACAGTAGTAAAACCCTGGAAAAAGGTTAACAGATTAAAGCATCTAAGAGATGTAGTCGAGAAGGGAGGTCTGAATGATGTTGTCAAAGCTGGAATCCGATGCTAAAGCAAAATGGAACAAATTGTCAAGGGTAATGTGAGAAAGTAACTGCGCAACCAGTGCTTCGGAGTACAGCACAAGAACCTGGGCAATAAAGGAAAAGCAGCTAAGGAAGCTTGAAGTGAAGGAGATAATGTGACAGAGTATGATGCACACTGTGGGACAGAAGAAAAAAAAAAAAAAAACAGAACAGATCCATTGTAGCTTCAATTACACAGAAGTCAATGAGAAAAGAAGATATTACTGTAATTTGGTCAAACGTGCATGAAAGCAGAAGTTAATTTTGTAAAGCAGTTTTGGGAAAGACAGGAATAATCCAAGAGATGACAAAGCTATCCAAGCCAAGAGATGGAAGGATGGTGTCAGACAAGACCTTAGACAGGTAGGTATGTCTGTCAAAGATAAGCGAATGGCTCCAAATCCACAATAACAGCAACAAATGAAAAACGTACTGACCCTAGATAAAAATGGTGTTAAGGCGGACATGTGCTCAAATTCCACTGCAACTGACAGTATTTTTATGATGACAGTTTAAGCCAGTCCCACGATAAAGACCAGACTACAGCCCAGTGACTCAAGTTCAATTAGCAGCTCAGACACTTGAAAGCACTGGCAGGACAGGATGAGCTTGCCCATCCTGGGGAGGGGTGCAAAACAGGTGCAAGTTGCATAGCCACAATTCCTCAGAGGACCAGCACTACACAGTGCACTAGGTGCAAGCTTTCGTCTCAGTCACTGCTTACTCATAACCCACAAAACGTTTGGAAGTACCAATGGGTCCCCCATGGTGACACGTGTAACTCGTCTGGACTATATAAAATACACTAAGTTGCAGACAAGGGTACAAAGCAACCCTCATGGCTGCCTGTATGATGGCTTCCATTAAAGCAGCCATGGAGGTGGCTTATGCCCTTGCTCACATCAAGCAGTGCAAGCACTGACAGGGTTTGCACTTTTAGGCTCTTAACCCATTATGGTCCCTTGGGTATAAGTCCCTCGTATGCAGAAAAGAGCAAGCTGAATCTGTCTAGGGGATGGACTTGTGCTCATCAGACCCTTCGGCAAAAATGACTTGGGAAAACAAAATTACGGCAGTCTTGCATATACAAGTGACATGTTGCAACCTAAGCTAATTAGTAATTAACTCATTATCCCAATCACATTTGGCATTGTAAAGATCATGCAGAACAGCAATCAATTCAGCAAAGTGATCAGAACAAAGTAGGCTACTTGCTAAATGCTATAAAAGACCAAATTGAGCACCCAAACAATAAAAGCAATACAAACAGCCAATTCAAAATATTAAAAAACATGCAACAGGCATAGAAAATCTCTCACCATATCATCAAATGCAGTGAAGATTAATCCCCAATTACGTACCATTACTCTAGCATTTCAAAGAAATTTTCACTCACTCAAAACATTTGGAAAACATGAAAATAACATACCACAGTCCTTCAGTATCAGAGCTCCTATTTTACCTAACATGCTGTTCTGCATTTATAAATTCTTTTCAAACTGACATCTCTTCAATATCTTTAGACATGCTGCAGTTACACCTCACCTCAAAGTACCTCATTTGCAACCACCACAGCATTATAGGTCGATCACTAGCTTATTATGCTGATCTCCGTGACACTAACAGAAAGTCTTGATTAGACCCAACAGCCAGAGTTTAAACTGGCAGCTCTAACTCCATTCTCCACACTTCTCCACACTGAAGGAATAAGGATAAACTACCACCTGTTCTCCAACACTGGGAATGGGGGGGGGGGGGGGTTGACACATTTTGGAGAAATATTTATGAAGACCCTGTGCAACACAAATATGCTGAATGATTAGAAAAAGTTAAAAGAAACAGTAAATACTTTAAATGTACAGTGGATATAAAAAGTGTACACACCGCTGTTAAAATGCCAGGTTCTTGTAATATAAAAAAATGAGACCACAATAAATAATTTCTAAACTTTTCCTACCTTTAATGTGACCTATAACCTGTACAATTCAATTGAACAAACAAATCTGTTGGGGGAAAAAATATAAAAAACGTACAGTACGTTGGTTGCACAAGTGTGCACACCCTTAAACTAATACTTTGTTGAAGCATCTTTTGATTCAATTACAGCATTCATTCTTGGGTACACACCTGCCATCAATTAATGAGACTCTGATTAACCCCAAATAAAGTTCAGCTGTCCTAGTAGGACATTTACTCAGTTGCCTGCTACAGCAAAAGCCATGGTTCGCAGACAAAGCATCAAAGGGATCTCATTGTTGAAAGTTATCAGTCAGGAGAAGGGTACAAAAAAATTCCCACCGCATTGGTAATATCATGGAACACAGTGAAGACAGTCATCAAAAATTTGAGAAAATATGGGACAACAGTGACGTTGCAAAGAACTGGACGTCCCTCCAAAATTGATGAAAAGGCAAGACATAAAATGGTCAAGGAGGCTGCCAAGAGACCTACAGCAACACTGAAGAAGCTGTAGGAATTTCTGGCAAGTACTGGTTGTGTACTGTATGTAATGATCTCCTGTATTCTCCATATGTCTGGGCTATGGAGTAGGGTTGCAAGAAGTAAGCCTTCTCTTACACAGGAAAACATCCAGGCCCAGCTAAAATTTGCAAAACAATACATCAAGTCTTCCAAAAGCATGTGGGAAAATGTGCTATGGTCTGATGAGACCAAGGTTGAACCTTTTGGCCACAACTCCAAAAGGTACGTTTGACACAAAAAACTTCATATCACCAAAAGAACACCATCCCCACAGTGAAGCATGGTCATGGCAGTATTATACTTTGGGGTTGCTTTTCTTCAGCTGGAACTGGGGCTTTAGTCAAGATGGAGGGAATTATGAGCAGTTCCAAATACCAGTCACTTTTGGCCCAAAACCTTCAGGCATCTGCTAGAAAGATGAAGAGGAATTTCATCTTTCAACACGACAATGACCCCCAAGCATGCATCCAAATCAAAAAAAGAATGGCTTCACCAGAAGAAAATTAAAGTTTTGGAATGGCCCAGCCGCTGCCCAGACCTAAATCCAATAGAAAATCTGTGGTGTGACCTGAAGAGGGCTGTGCACAAGAGATGCCCTCGCAATCTGACAGATTTGGAGAGGGTTTGCAAGGAAGAATGGGCAAATATTGCCAAGTCAAGATGTGCCATGCTGAGACACCTACCCAAGAAGACTGAATGCTGTAATTAAATCAAAAGGTGCTTCAACAAAGTATTACTTTAAGGGTGTATGCACTTATGCAACCAGCTTATTCTATGTTTATTTTTTTACATTTTTTACCCTAACAGATTTGTGTTTCAATTGAATTGTACAGGTTATAAGTCACATTAAAGGTGGGTAAATTTTTGAAATGACTTACTGCGGTCTCATTTTTATATCACAAAAACCTGGCACTTTAACAGGGGTGTGTACACTTTTTATACCCACTGTACATGAAATGGGATGAACAGCCAGAGAAATTGAAACAAAATTATGAAAAGCTCCTAATTGGAAAGCCCATACCCACATGCAGTACTTAACACTTGACATAAAGTATCAACATCTTTATATAAAGATTTAGCCCCAAGTAAGAACTACTTATGTGCAGACTGACAAATCTGGTCAACAGGAAAAATGATACTCCTTAAAAATGAAAATGTAAGCTATCCTAAAAACTACAAACCAATAACTTGTCTTCCCTTGATGCACAAACTATACACTGGAATTGATCGTGTGTTTATAGTCATTCAGAAGAAAATTCAATCATGGCAATAGAACAAATTAGTAACAAGAGAGTCATATGGAACAAAGGATCACGTTTGCTAAATAAAGCCATAATGCAGAATTGTAAAAAAAGCCATAATGCAGAATTGTAAAAGGGGAATAATCAAAGTATGACATGGGTAGAATACAAAAAAGTATTTCACAGCATCTCATATTCATAGATAAAGGGGTGCTTACAGATTTGTACAACATACAGCCTATTATGATCAATTACATTACAGCGACTGTGAAACAGTGGCAAACCACTTGGCAAATTAAGCCATGACAAAGGGCAATTTATCATCCCAAGGATAAAAATTCAAATGGGGATATTCCAGGGTGATTCATGGTTACTGCTGCTGTTTTGCCTTGCTCTTAACACACCAAGTTGTTAACTTAACACATTAAATTCTTGGTTACAATTTGGCTCCCAAAAAAACAAACTTGCTTAGATTTCTCATCTATTTTTTGGATGACTTAAAACTATAGAGTTCATCAGATTAAAAGTTGAAAGCACAACTACAACTGGTTAAAACTTTTCCAGATGACACAGGAATGGCATCTGGTCTTGATAAATGTGCAAAAGCAGCATTTAAAGCAGGAAGTTGCAGTAACAAAAAATAATCTAGGACAGGAATGGGATATAAAGGAACTTAAGCAGGAAGTATATAACCATTTGGGAACTGACTAAGGATAGTCAATAAAACATGAACAAATGCAAATAAAACACAGTAAGGAATACTTCAGAAGGCTAAAAATTTAAGTTGTGTACTCACCATAACTATGCATCTGTGTTGCCCATTTTCACTCTTCCTCGGCTATTGGGTATCAGATCCAACTTCAGATAAGACTCTGCCACATTTACCAAACTCTCTGATCCTATTCTCCAGCTCCTCCCTTTACCCACAATGCCCCAATCAGCCAGCTATAACAGACAAACTTGCTGCTTTATAAGTTATAGGCTGAACTAACCCAAAGTTGGGGGGGGGGGGGACTAGAAGTACCAAAAGTGGAGCTCACACCTGGAACCCACATTCCACACTAACAATAAGGTTACTCTAGGAGATAAAAGGAAGGGGAGGTTGGACAGAGGGAAGCTTAAGAATGAAAATTGACAACAGAGATGCATACTTACGGTGAATACATAACTAATATCCGAAGTTGTCTTTTCCATCTATCCCTCAACTATTGGACAAAGTCCCCAGCTACGTGTTACTTGGGTGGCCCTCATGGAAGGCTATTCAGGAGTACGCAAAACCAAAGGCAGCCCTACACCTGGAAGTTAAATCCAATTTGTAATGAGCAACAAAGGTACGAGCATTAGACCAGGTAGCTGCTGCACAAATGTTATCAACAGAAGTTCTAGACCAAAACGTGGAAGATTTAGCCATGGGCCTGGAGAAGTGTGCTTTAGGAGGCCTGGGTAGAGACAGAACCTGCTGACTGTAAAAGTATATGCAAGCAGTAAGCCATTTGGTTAGGGTAACTTTAGAAATGGGTGAGCCCAATTTGTTTGGGGAAAATGAGACAATTGGCCAGACTTTCTGAACTCTTGTTCTATGGAGATAAAAATGTAGTTGCCTATGCACATCCAAAAGATGAAGCAATTACTAGTGAAGTTTGGAAAGAAAACAGGCAAATTAATAACTTCATTAATATGCATTTCGGAGGCTACTTTAGCAAAACAGATAGATTGGTCTGCAAAGTAACCCTGTTATAAGGAGATTTAGAAGACACAGCCTGAAGTTCAGAAACTTGTCTTGATGTATTGGCCACTAGAAAGACAGTTTTCCAGAATAAAAAAAATTCAAGTGAGATTTAGCTGATGGCTCGAAGGTTTTCTGAGTTAACCCTTGCAGCACAACTGTTAAATCCTAGGAAAGGGTGAGGTCCTTCACAGGGGGGCCCAAGCAAAAAGTACCTTTGAGAAATGTGTTGCACTATTTTGAAGCTAATGAGGAAGTATTTTTACCTGAATGAAAATTAGAAATGGCTGCCAATCTCACTTTAACAGAGAAAGTACTTCCTTGAAAAATAGATGCTAATAACTCTAGGACAGCAGAAGCAGGAACAGTGAAAGGGATCAATTCTCTCTGTAGAGCCCAAATAGAAAATCTTTTCCATTTACTTTTGAAGATTTTCCTAGTAGCGGCCTTGTGGGAAGATAGAAGTAACTGTTGGGACTGGGAAGGAAAGTTTGGGCTGTTCATCAGTGGAATTGGAGAAACCGTGGAGTCAACTTTAGGCCTGTAATGTCTAAATGATCCATTACTGTTGGATGAGAGAGAAGGTCTGAACTGGTATCTAGTATCCATAATGGATAGCTAAGGTGACAGTGACACCAGAGGAAGGAGAAACACATCTGACAAGGCCAAAAGGGGGCAATGAAGATAACCATGCCTTCTGTGTGAATTTGGGAATTAGAGGTATTGGGGGGGATAAGTGTAAAGGAGACCGGAGGGCCAGATGTGGACTATAGCATCTTTCAGTTACTCCCAAGGAAGGGGGATAAGGGGAAAACACCTGCTGCACTTGTTGTGGGGAAGATGCAAAGAGATCGCAGGAAAGTTGACCACACTGACAGAAAATCCTCTCCACTGGTTGTTTTCCTTGTTGAGTTTCCTGTGTTTCTGGCAGCCATCTTCAGCTGGTAGTGTCTTGTCTTCGCTGTTTGCGAGAGTAACAGGGTTGCCTGACCTTCTTTAGCACAAGTGACTGGTTGAAAGGGCATAGGCTAGCAGGACTGGGTAGTAATTTGAGCTTCTAGATTATTCCATCTTTTCTGGTATTTAAACCTTGTGTCTGCAGGGGGCTCTGCTTGTTTTTACCAGGCTGAGGAGTGGTGATTCATCACTGTGACAAAGCATAAAATTCCTGAGGCTACAATAGCAGAATACGTTTTTAAATTACATTTCACTGAATTGCATTTCTTAGTTGTGCTATATAGCTAATCTACAACCTTTTGCACTTAGAAAGCTTTTTTTTTTTTCCTGTTTCACTGCATTTTTGTACTTTTATACTGTTTTAACCATATTTCCATTGCTAGTGCTCCATTACTGTAATTGCATTTTTATTCAATTACTTAACTGTAAACGGCTTTTTCATACTGAGAGTTGTATTTGTGTTTGGTGAGTGCTCTATCTGTGCATTTTTTGAGGTTTTGGTGTTCGTCGGGTAGCATAGTCTGGACAGAGGCCTGCTGTTATCCAGGCCTGGTTGTTTTGCTCGTCGAGTTTCCTGTGTTTCTGGCAGTCATCTTCTGCTGGCAGTGTCTTGTCTTCCTTTAGTGAGAGTAACAGGGTTGCCTGACCTTCTCTAGCACGAGTGACTGAAAGAGCAGGGGCTAGCAAGAGGGTAGTAATTCGAGCTTCTAGATTCTTCCATCTTTTCTGGTATTTACACCCTATGTTTGCAGGGTGTTGCATTTGTTTGCTCGTAGTGCACTGCCGCTGTGCTGTTTTAAACCATTGCAAGGTATCTCAGTTGCATTTTTCCCTTACCAGCACTCCGGTGTAACTGATTCCCTCCCTTGCAACTACTGTAATTTTATCCAGCCCTACTCACACCGATAGGTACTCTATTCTGACAGTACCCACTCTACCATCCTTTACCTCTCTTCCACAGATTGTCAACTATGGACGGAAAATTTCCTGTGGTTTCTCCTAGTAGTCTTGTGGATATGGGCATCCTTAGACAGTGCAGAACTGCCTCATGTACACAGACAACCCTCTTCTTCTGCCACCTAGGAATACAATATGTGAGATGCAATTACATTAAGAAACTAGAATCCTTGCTGTCTCAATCACAAGCCAGTACATCTTGCACTGAGAAGGTTGTCTGCACAAACACCACACCTCTGCCACCACCTACACCTGTACAGTACATTCCTACATACGTGGAGGATCTCAACAAAAACATACCTAAACAAGAGAAACCCCAGAAGCAAAAACACACACATCACAATCCACCACACCACCACACATATAACACATGCCTGTGTCTCTCAGCCTCCAAGGCCCAGCCACAAACCCAACATACTAGTCATAAGAGACTACAGTGAGAGACATAGATGTGCCCCTCACCAGGCTAGACAAGGGGAAAGTCAAGTTAAGTTGCTTGTCAGGTGCTAGAATCCACTACATCACTCACGCACTCAAGTCTCTCAACAGGTATTGTTAAGACACTGTCACAGTCCACATTGGTGTGAATGACTTGAGACGTACCTCTCTGCACTATATGAAGAGGAAGAAGACTCTGCTCACTGAATGCGTGTCCCAGGCAAGAATGTCCCTAGCCTTAAGCAGCATCCTACTGTCACCCAGAATGATGCCTCAGTACACACAAAAAATGACAGACTAACAATTAGCTTAGTTTCTGGTGTCCTTCCAAGGGGATCCCAGTACCTGACAGCCTGGGAGGACATGACTGACAGACCACGATGTTTTACCAGAGATGGCCCTCATCTGTCTCCCTTAAGCTTCAGGCAAAGGATCTTGCCTCCCCATAGTACCTTTTTTAGGCAAAGTCATGAGGACAAAATTACCAACGTAAAAAATTCTTCTAAACAAAATTTAAAGGTCATGCTGCTAAACACTAGGAGTCCTAACATGAAACTGCACTCATTGGAAGCACTCCTCGCCCTGGAAGATGCTGACATTTCCCAGTCACTGAAACCTGGTTCAAAGCTGCGGACAGCACTCCTGCCTTACCAGGTTACTTGTCCTACCATACCTTCAGGTAAGCAGAGGGTTACAAAGCCAAAGGAGGTGGAGTTTCAATATTTATCAAAGACATACACTCCTCCAGGCTGGTCAAACAGTAGAACGCACAGGAGACACTCCAGTTGCAGTTAACTGACAAAAAAAGAAGTTATGTACTCACCATAACGTTCCATCTGAGCAGGTACTTCATTTGTCTGCAACCTGTGGGTATCGGATCCGATCTCGGATCCGAGCTGGCAGCTTTCCAAGCTACAAGATCTGAGCTCCTAGCTCCTCCCCCATACCGATAATCCCCTATGTGCTACATTACCTCAGATCGATTTTTTTGCCTCTTACACAACTCCTACCTTCGATAGAGGAAGTAACACCAGATAAACTGTTCTAAAGCAGAACAAGATCGCTTTGGTGATCAGGAATCCAGAAAGGTTCGGGGGATGGCGGGGGGGGGTCAGTTGCAGAGAAATGAAGTACTTACTCAGATGGAACGTTATGGTGAGTACATAACTTTATCTGAAGTAGTTACTTCATTTGCTCTGCAACCTGTAGGAAAGAGTCCCCAGCTACCTAGGGAGAAACCCTGGGCAGCCTATGGAAGGATATTCCGAAGCACCGCAGAGCCAAAGGAAGCCCTACCTCTTGATACCATATCCAACTTATGAGAAATAAACGTATGTGAAGAGGACCAGGTAGCTGCAGAGCATATGTCATCCAAGGGGATCCTAGACCAGAAGGCTGCAGAGGTGTCCACAGCCCTCGTAGAGTGAGCGCAAATTCCCGTAGGAACCGGTTTGCCTGCAGATAAGTACCCGTGGACTATGCATTGACAAATCCAATTTGCTACAGTCACTTTGGAAACGGCCTTACCCATGGCCGATTTAAATGACACGAACAACTGGTCCGACTTGCGAAAATCCTTAGTCCCGTGCAGGTAGAAACGCAGTTGTCTGTGCACATCCAATTTATGCAATGTGTATTCTCCTTTATTCTGAAAGTTTGGGAAGAACACAGGTAAGTTTATTGATTGATTGATATTTGACTCCAAAGCCACCTTGGGTAAGAACGACGGATTAGTCCTGAGGAACACACTATCCTTATGAAAAATGAGATAAGGATGCTTCATACATAAGGCTTGAAGTTCTGACCCTTTTGGCTGAAGTAATGGCCAACAAAAAGGCGGTTTTCCAGGACAAGAACTTTAATGGAATTGAAGCCGTGGGTTCAAAGGGTGGGCCTGTCGAGGCTTGTAAGACTAAGGCCAAATCCCATGGAGGCACCACCACTTTCACCGGAGGCTTCAAGAGGAAAACGCCCCGTAAGAAGGTTTTCCATAATTTTGTAAAAGCCAAAGATCCTAGTCAGTCTCCCACATGAAAATGGGAGATGGCTGCCAATTGCACCTTAACTGTTGAAGCACTTGCTCCTTGTCGGAATATCAGAGACAGGAAGTCTAGAATAGTAGGAATAGGAACTGTAAATGGATCCAGGCCTCTATCTTTAGCCCAGACAGAGAAACGTTTCCATTTGCTGTAGTAAATCGTCCTAGTAGTCGGCTTATGTGCTGCAACTAGAATGGCCTTAACAGGAGATGAGATACCGGGAGTCCTAGCCATCAGTGGAACTGGAGCAACCAAGCCGCAAGCTTGAGGTTCACCAGGTTCAGGGGTTGCAATCCCGCTGGATGTGAAATCAGGTCTGGAATGGGATCCAGTATCCATGGCGGAGATGCACTGCAAGACCGCAGGTACGGGAACCAGATCTGGCGAGGCCAGAATGGGGCTATGAGGATAACTCTGCTCCCCAACCGACGGGCTTTCTCTATGAACTTGGTCATGAGCGGAAGGAGTGGATAGGCATAAAGTAGACCGGACAGCCAAGCATGGACTAGAGCATCTCTGGGATTCTCCCCTTCGGGGGGAAGTATTGTGAAGTACTCGCTGCATTTTGTGTTTAAGGGAGAAGCAAAAAGATTGCAGCAAGGCCAACCCCATTTGCGGAAGATCTGCTTCGCAACTGATGGATTGAGAGACCACTCGTACGGAGTGAGAATCACTCTGCTCAGTTTGTCCGCCAAAATGTTGGACCGACCCGGAATGTGCGTTGCTACTAGAAAGCAGTTGGTGGATAGCGCCCATTCCCACACTCTCATAGCCTCCCGGCAAAGAGGGTAGGACATGGTTCCTCCTTGCTTGTTTATGTACCAGACAAAGTACAGTTGTGTACACCTACCATAAATGTAGATGTTAGAGTGTCTTCACTGTTGCAGTCATAACTGTAGGGTGTTCCTGCCGGCAGGCAGCCCGAGGTCGGCCAGAAGTCCAAAGTCTGGGTCCGGCGTCGGCCGTACCAGCAAGTACCCTGACGTCAGAACGCAGAGGTACATAGCTGACAGCCGACGTAATCTTCTCCAGCCTTTCTTGCCCCAGATGTCAGAAGCTCCCCAAAATATCCAAAAGGTGTCCCAAAGGAAACACAAATACACCGCAAAGGAAGAGGAGATAGAACAAACAGAAAACTAGAGGGGAATGGTGGGAGGGAAACCCCGACTGCAACAGTGAAGACACTCGAACATCTACATTTATGGTAGGTGTACACAACTGTACTATGTTCTTCGTGTTTCACTGTTGCAGTCATAACTGTAGGGTGGAATCCCAAAGCTGTGAAGGAGGGTGGAGGTTATGCAGAAGGGGCAGCCAGAAGACCCTGCAAGACAGCAGAGGCAAAACCTGCCCTAGACTTAGAATACAAAGGGAGATTATAGTGCTTAGAGAAGGTATGTACTGAACTCCAAGTGGCAGCTTCCAAAATGTCCTTGGTAGGAACTCCTCTGAGAAAAGCTGCTGAAGTGGCGGCTGCCCTAGTAGAATGACTCCTAACAGTGCCTGGAATCTGTTTCCCAAAATGAGAGTAACAAAACCTTATTCCATGAGCAATCCATTTGCAAATAGTTTGTTTAGAAATAGCCTTGCCTAGAGAACTGGAGGCATAAGAGTTAAGCAACTGTTCAGATTTACTTCTGTCCAGGTAAAATCGTAGTTGTCTGTGTACGTCCAATGAATGTAAATTCCTTTCCCCTTTGTTTTGAGGATTTGGAAAGAAAGTAGGAAGGTGAATAGTCTGATTTAAAGCCACTTTAGAAATCACCTTAGGCATAAATGTAGGATTGGTCCTCAAGGCCACCCTGTCTTGATGGAAAATAAGGTAAGGTTCCACAGCCATGAGAGCTTGCAACTGACACCCTTCTTGCAGAAGTCAATGCTAATAAAATAGCTGTTTTCCAGGATAGGAACTTGATATCCGAAGCAGCAGCAGGCTCAAAGGGAGGTAAAGTAGGCTTCTCCAAAACATAATTAAGATCCCAAGCAGGAACAGGAGGAGTTCTGGGAGGTCTTAAATTCTTAGCCCCTCTCAAGAATTGTCTCACCAGTTGATGAGAAAAAATGGGGGGGATCAGTGATGAAATGAGCCGAAATAGCAGAAGTATGGATTTTTATGGAAGAAAAAGAGGCCTTTAAGCAAGAGTTCAGAAAGGTAGAGCAAAATGGAGGAAATATCAGGTAGAAGAGGATCAGAATCTCGATCCCGCATCCAAATACAAAATCTTTTCCATTTAGAAGCATAAGATTTTCTAGTGCTAGGACGCCGAGCTTCCAAGAGAACATCCAAAACTTGTTTGGTAAGAGCAGAAGGAATCAAAGGCCTTTGTAGAGCCAGGCTGCCAGGCAAAGAATCTTGATTTGAGAGTGTAGCATCTGACCTGGATGTTGGGACAGAAGGGAAGGAGACAGAGGCAGAATCCAAGGAGGTTCCAAGAACAGGTGTCGTAAGGTTGGATACCAGAACTGTCGAGGCCAATTTGGAGCTATCAGAATGATAATCTTGGGTCTGTCCTGTTTTATTTTCAGTAGCACCCGAGGCAGAAGAGGAAGAGGAGGGAAGGCATATCCCGAAAGATTCCTCCAGCTGAAAGACAGGGCATCCACTTTCCATGCTGTTTTGTGGAAGGACCTGGTGCAAAATAGAGGCAACTGATGGTTGAGATGGGATGCAAACAGATCTATCTGAGGACAACCCCAAACTGATGTAACCCTGCTGAATAAGATGGGGTCCAGCATCCATTCGTGGGGATCCAAAAGATTTCTGCTTAGGCTGTCTTCTAAGAGATTTTGCTTCCCTGGGATGAATTGAGCTTTAAGATGCAGGTTCAGATTTAGAGCCGTGTCCCACAGACTCATGGCTAGTCTGCAAAGGGGGTAAGAATGGGAGCCCCCCTGCTTGTTTATGTACCACATGACTGTGGTATTGTCTGTACGAATCAGATGATGTCCTGGTTGCAAACATTTCTGGAAGGCTAGAAGAGCATGTTGGACTGCCAACATCTCCTTCAGGTTGACGTGCCAGTGAAGATGTTTCTTTGGCCAATAGCCCTGCTGGCAGTTGTCTAGAAAATGAGCTCCCCAAGCGTAATCCGAAGCGTCTGTGGTTATGATCTGAGAAGGCTGAGGCAGACGAAAGGGGTTTCCTTCGTTTAAAGCACAGGTCCTGCACCACCAAAGGAACTCTCTTTGGAGGCAGGGAATCAGAGGTATCATTGTTTCCAGGCTGTGGTAATGCTGAGATCATACACTCTTTACGTACCATTGAAGTTTTCTCATATGAAGCCTTGCAATTGGAATAAACAGGATGCAAGAAGCCATGTAGCCCAAAGCCTGCAGGAATTTCCTTGCAGTGAGCGGAGTCAAGGTAGGCAAGGTTTTGAAAACTGCTGCCAGATGTACTTGCTTTTCTGGAGTCAGGAAGGCCTTTTGCAAGCTTGTGTTTAGAAGAGCTCCCAAAAAGATCATATGTTGAGAGGGGATCAAATGTGACTTTTTTTGTGTTCACTGAAAATCCCAGTAGTAGGAGGAGGCGCTGAACAAACTGCAGATGTTGAAGTAAAAGATCCTTGCTGTCCGCCTGGATAAGGCAGTCGTCTAGATAGGGGTAAATTTGAATCCCTTGGAGTCTGCAATAAGCCACTACTGGAGCCAGGCACTTGGTACAGACTCTGGGCGCAGTAGATAAGCCAAAGGGCAGTGCAGAGAATTGAAAGTGTCTCGAGCCTGCCTTGAATCAGAGGTATTTTCTGCGTTCCTGTCTGATGGGAATGTGTAAGTAGGCCTCCTTCAGGTCCAATGTTACCATCCAAGCATCCTGAGAGAGCATGGGAAGAAGTTGTTGCAGAGTAAGTATCTTGAATTTTGGAATTTCCAGAAAAGTATTTAATACTGAGAGGTCCAGAATAGGTCTCCATGCATTTTGTTTTCTTGGGACCAGGAAAAGTCTTGAATAAAAACCCTTGCCCATCTCTGGGAGAGGAACAGGTTCTATGGCTCTCATGGCTAATAAAGCGTCCACCTGATTTAAGGCCTCTGACCATTGATGTTTTGGCAGATCTGGCCAACCGTAAGACCTTGGCAGAGTATGAAAGTGGAATTTGTAGCCTTTTAAAATCACATCTAAAACCCATTTGTCCTGGGTTATATGCGTCCAATTTTGGTAAAAAAGAGATAGTTTTCCTCCGAGAGGAGCTTCCAGGCAAGAAGGACCTATAGCCCAACCGAGGGAGTCATTGGGTCTGCTTCCTTTGTGATTGAGGTCTGTCTTCTCCCCTTCTAGGTGAAGAAGCAGTCCACTGTCTGGACCTATAAGAGGCCTGTGTCTGTGCCCGGCCTCTAGACTGTCTATCTTCCCCTTTGAGGCCTGTCAGAAGTGGGAAAAGACCAATTTTTGGAGGGCCAATTTCTAGAAAATCTAGGAGGCTGAACTTGTAAAAATCTTTGACAGTCTGCATATATTTTGCTTTTTCCTCCATCTTTTTAATAACCTCCTCAGCCTTAGATCCAAATAACACATCATGTTGAACAGGGGCATCTAACAATTTCACCTTAACCTGTTCAGGTAAATTCTGCTCTCGAAGACAAGCATGTCTCCTTATAACAGTACCAGAGGCTGCGGCCCTGCAAGAAGCTTCCAAGGCATCAAAGCCACAATGTAAACTATGTTTGCTCACTTGTTCAGTTGCATGCAAAACATCCTGTAATTCCTTGTCCTCTGCACATGCAGGAAAGGTAGAAAGCCTTTGCTTTAAAACAGACAAAAGAAACTGCTGATACTTGAACATATGAAACTGGCAATTTAAGGCTCTAATAGAAAGAGTAGCAGAAGTATAAACCTTTTTGCCCCACCTATCCAAGGCACGAGAACCCTTTTCAGAGGGAATAGGATTTTTAGATGAAGTGGCCTTAGCAGCTTTAGAACCCTGAGAAATAGTTTCTGGATCTGCAGAAGGGTTCTTAAATAAGAACTGATGGGAATCAGGGACTCTGTAAAATCTATCAGGCTTAGAAGGAGCAGGCGGCAAGGAATCAGGATTCAGGTTAGCTTCAGAAAAAGCATCATCCACAATGTCAAGCACAGGAGGAATAGCCAAAGGTCTGTGTTGAGGAAGAAGGAGAAATTCTCTGAGTCTCTTTTTGGAGGCAGAATAATCCTGACCTTCCCAATGGAAATGCTCCCTCATCTCATGTAAAGTTTCCCCAAAAGCGAAATCTTCAGGGGGAGAAGCAGAGGGAAAGAGTCCTCTGCATCTGAATCCTCATACAGAGGAAAAGAGTAATCCTGGTGAGAGGAAGAGACAGAAGACACAGAAGCCTGGTCAGAGGAATCATAAGGTAAATCCTGTCTAGGCCTTTTTTCAGGAGGAGGGTGAGAACCCCTAATCGTTGTAAGTAAATCCTCAGCCATCCGTAGTAATTGCTTCTGGGACTTGGGAGCTGAATCCGAAGCAGCTGGAGTAGCAACCCTTGGTTTTACAGGAGTTTTTGTCTTTGCCTTTGACTTTGTTGAAATAGTTACATGTGAAGGCCTGAAAACTCCCTCAGAAGCCGGTACCTGCACAGCGGTTCCGGACCCATCTGAAGGAGCGACGTCCGAAGGTCCTGCAGCAGATAAAATATTAGGCCTAGATGGCTCCCCATGGGAGTCCGTGTCGGCCATAGGTTCAGAAGTGGCGGACGACAGGGGCTGCAGAAGCACCTCACTGACGACCGCCGAATCCGAAGCTGGCTCCGGCTGTGAAGAATCCTGTTTGGACCTCGGAGGCCTATCCTTGTCCTTACGTTTCTTTTGAATTCCGGTTGTCGGTAAAGTATCCGATGACATCCTGTAATTAAATCTTCTACCGAAATAGTTCAAGGCCCAATCGTACCTACACGTGATAGTACGAGAATTAAACCTAGCACAGAACCGACAAGAAACGTCATAGTCAGGGCCTAAGCAAGGTAGACAGTAAGAGTGGAAATCTTTAGGAGGCATTTGTTTTCCACACGATATACAATTAACTTTTTCTGACATCGGAGGAGCAAGAAAAATATTTCCCCAACGGGGTACTTAGCTTGAGAAGAGAAGTTGAAAACTTCGGACCGAAGTCAATCAAAGCATGTTGTCTGAATACGCCAACCAACGACTTGCAAGCTGCTTTCCACCGCACGGCAAGAAAGACTGGGGAAGATGGCTTCGGCTGTCAGCTATGTACCTCTGTGTTCTGACGTCAGGGTACTTGCTGGTACGGCTAACGCCGGACCCAGACTTTGGAATTCTGGCCGACCTCGGGCTGCCTGCCGGCAGGAACACCCTACAGTTATGACTGCAACAGTGAAACACGAAGAACATCTGACATGTCTGTCTGGATTGCAATAGTCCCCAGAGGCAGAAGGTTGTGGAGAGCTTGCAACGCTAGAAGCACCGCCCTCATCTCTAGGACATTGATATGCAAAGCGGTCTCCAGGGGAGTCCACGTGCCTTGGACGGTTCTGCCCGAACAATGCCCCCCCCCCACCTGAGGCAAGAAGCGTCCGTCGTCAGCGTGGATTGGGGGGGGGGGGCAACAAAAGGCCTCCCTTCCTTCAGCTCTGGGGCGTGGAGCCACCAAAGAAGGGAGTGCCTGCAAACTCTGCTCAGGGGAATCTGAGTATTCAACGGATGGAGTAGCAGGGACCACTGAACTTGAAGGGTCCACTGCAGAATCCTAATTCGCAGACGCGCGTGAAAGGCGAGACTGATCGCTGCTGCCATAGATCCTAGTGCCCTCAGAACTAATTCCACCTCCGGGGCCAGGCTTTGAAGAAGAATTAGCACCTGACACGACAAGCTGTTTATCCTGTCAGCAGTTAGCATAGCTAGAGAAATGCGGGTATCTAACTTGGCCCCTATGAACTCCAGGACCTGTACGGGGCAAAGAGAGGATTTCTGGAGGTTTACAGAGATGCCTAAGCTCTGGGCAAGGGTCAGAGCCGATGCCTGTTGGTGGCGGTAAGGAGCCAGTCGTCTAGGTACGGGAAGACCTGAATGCCCTGAAGTCTCAGGTGGGCTGCAACCACTGCCATGACCTTGGTGAACACCCTGGGGGCTGAGGTGAGGCCGAACGGGAGAACCCTGAACTGGTAATGACTGGCTCCTAGCCGTAAGCGGAGAAACCTTCTGGATCGTCTGTCCATCAAGATGTGGTAGTATGCATCCTTGAGGTCTATCGAGCACATCCAGTCGTTCTGCTGCAGAAGGGGGAGAATAGATTGGAGGGTGACCATCCGGAATTTTTCTTTGGGAATGAACAGGTTCAAAGCGGAGAGGTCTAGAATGGGTCTTAGGTCCCCCGTCTTTTTTGGCACTAAAATAACCTGGAGTAATAACCCGATCCGGACTGGTCTGGGGGGACGGGCTGGATGGCTCTATTCTAGCAACTTCAGGATTTCTGAAGCTGCTGCCTCCCTTCGATCGGTTGGAACATCGGGGAGGTGTCTGGTCGAGGGAGGGTGGTTTATGAAGAGGATGGTATAATCTCTGGATATGATGCAGAGCACACCCATCGACTCCCAGTTTGCCAGGTCATCGAAAACCGCCCCCCCCCACCCGACTGCCTCCAGAGAGGGACAGCCAGGTAAGCCCTCAGGGCTGCTGCGTGGGTCTATCTGGGAAGGGTTCCCTGGACCCGAAGTTACACGGTCCCCCTCTGCCTCTGGGCCGGCGTCCTCCTTGTCCTCCTCTGCCTCTAGAGGACGAGGGGTCCGAAGCCAGATGGGATTGCTGGGACTTACGGAACCACAGCTTCTTTTGTCCCCTCTGATTCCTAGAAAAGGATCGTTGGGGATTATAGAAGCGGATCCAGATGGCAGACAGCGTCTTCCCATCCTTCTCGCTTTGGACCAGCGTCTCGAACGGTCTTGCCGAAGAGCTAAGATCCATCAAAGGGTGCATTCGCGAAGGACGCCTTGAAGGGATCCGCGAAATCGCAAAGACGGAGCCAGGAGTGACGTCGCAAGACGACCCTGGCTCCGCTGGCCCTAGCAGCTCCCTCCGTGGCATAGGAGAGTAGACGCATGGACGTGTTAGAGATGGATTTCAGAGTGGCCATATGAGTCGAGAAAACTTTTTTGTCCTTGACAGACATGGACTCCGGGGGGGGGCTGCAGCGTATTCCTTAATTAAGTCTCGTTGCAGCCTAATGGTATGTGCCATATAGTTCAGCGCCCTTACAGAAAAGGTCGCTGAACTAAACATCCGCTTCCCAATGCGGTCCAGTGCCAGAGATTCCTTATCTGGCGGGTGAACCGAAGAACTCTCCTGCGCGAGTTCTCTCTTGGTGGCAGCCGCCACCAGCATGACATCCACGGGGGTTCCCTTGGCCCAAGACTTATCTGGGGAGGCTAAGAATATTATCGGGTCGCTTTGGGATAGGCTCCACGGTGTCGGGCTCCTTCCACGCCCTGGTAGTAATGAGGTCTACCAGGGGGTCAGCCGGGGGGGGGACACCCAGGAGGTAGAAGGGCCTGCCTCAAATGCATCCAGGAACACTGATTCATCTGCGGAAGGTTTTTGGGCAGACCACCCCCCCTCTAATACGCAACATTTAAATGAGGTCTCCGAAGGAGACATCCTTGGGGGGTGACCTTGGGGAACCTTCCCCTTCATCTAAATCCATGTCGGTTGTAACGGACTCGAGGCAGCAGTCCAGGTGCCTCCTCTTGCACAGACGTTTTCGAGGGACCTCCTCGGTGGGACTGTCCAAAGAGGGCTCGTCAACGGGGTCCTGGTTCCTCTACGGGAACCAACTGGAGGGCTTGAGCAGGCTGTCCCGATGGTCGGATGATGGAGGATAGACCCACATGCAGCAAGAATGCGGAAGATCAGGCGCCTGCCGGGGACCTGGAGGTCCTCGACAGTACCCTCTCCACAACCTCAAAAGCCGAAGGAGCTACTCGCCAGGCTCCGAGAGCAATCTCCTCGGCTCCGAGGTAGGGATCGGGGTCGGAGCCGATTCAGCCGGAGCAGAGAGAGAGGTGTGCTCAGACCCCAACAGAGCCGAAGACACACCAGCTCCCCCGGATCCGATGCTCAGCCCTCGGCCCCGAGAGCTCGGATCTGACAGACTCAGGCGCAGTCGGCGAAGCGACCGGAGCTATCGGCGCCAACGAATCCCCGGTTCCGAAAGGGCCCGGATCCAATAACTCCAAGACCCGAAAACGGGTCGGAGAAGGAGTAATCCGAGCAAATATGCGGGCCGCGCTCCCCCCCAGAGGGGAGGGGAGGCAAGAGCACCCCCATCTGCATTTCGGTCTGGATGAATCAGCGCATCATCCGATCCATATCTGCTTCAGTGAGGCTTCTGGTTGATCTTGAAGTAGTCGAGGCGGGCCGGGAGGGTCGCCTCGACGACCTCGAGGGAGACCGATCCTCCTCCTCCGGCTCCGGAGAAAAACGAGGTGAACGGAGCAGAGAGGGGGGTCCGTAGCCCCTCGAGGGAGACCTAGTCAGCTTAGACGGCGGGGCTGAGGATTGAGTCTCAGCCCGCCTTTTGTGGGACTTATGTCCCTTGTCCTTGTGTCTCTTCTCCACCGTAGTGGAGGTACCTGAATCCCCCGAACTCAAAACCAAAGAGGGAGGTTGAGTCCCAGGTTGAGTCGGGGGCACAGAAGGCACGAGGGCTGTGGAGACTGCCTGTGCCGGGGAGGAAGAAGCTGATTCCTGAGGCAACAAGCCCGCCAGGATGAGCTTGTTCTTCCTGTCCCTAATAGCTCGGGGATTAAAGGCCGCCCAGATTGTGCAGGCCGATGACAAGTGGGCCGCCCCCAAGCATAAAACGCACCGAGTGTGGCCATCCGCCGGCGAAAGCTTATGGCCACACTCAGTACATTGAGAACACCGCCTTAAGCCCTTCAGCCATAACACCACTCACACCAAAACACACCCAAACACTAAGAGGGGGGAGGGTGAAAGGCGGGAACTACCAGAAAACTGGTTAGAAAGGGGGGACAAAGGTATCTAACTAACTACACTATTGATAACTAACCCAGAAAAAACTACACACTCACACAAGAAAAAGATTTTTAAAAAAAAAAAAAAAAGGTTCAATCTCACCAAAAAGCCAAGGAGCTCTTCAAAAGTAGCTGCTTCAGCCGCAGCAAAAAACGATCTGAGGTAATGTAGCACATAGCAGGGGATTGTGGGTAGGGGGAGGAGCTAGGAGCTCGGATCTTGTAGCTTGGAAAGCTGCCGGCTTGGATCCGAGATCGGCTCCAATACCCACAGGTTGCAGAGCAAATGAAGTAACTATTTCAGATCACCTGTTCAAATCACAGCTAGCTATAGACCTCCCCCCAAACCATGACTCAGGAGGCCTACTCCACCTATCTGGACTTACTTGAATCCATCAAGATTCAACCCTCTACCCTGATCCTGGGCGACTAACTACCCAACCATAGAGTGTAAGACCTATTCTAGCTCAAACACGAATATCAACATATTCCTCGACTTCATCAATGCCAATGCACTGAATCAGCTGGTTGACACTCCTACAAGAGGTGAAAATATCTTGGATCTGGTAATAACCAACATGAGTAGCCACTGTAGCACCCCTACAGTGTCATCCTCCTTGGTAAAATCAGACCACAACGCAATCACTTTCGAAGTTAACATCTCCCATAACCCCCCTCCCCCCGCCAGGTTCGAACAAAAAAAAAAACTTTTCCAAAGCGGACTACAACCTCCTGAGAGCATGTATAAGCAGCTTCACAGCCACCATCCCTTCAGCTGAACCGAGCATTAATGTCAAAGCCTACACCAAACAAACTATATGAGCGCCTATATAGCTGCATGTACTCAGCAATACCTGACGAGACCAAATCATCTTCAAGAAAGAGTAAACCTGTCAGGTGGACAGCAGCAATAAACAGACTATAATAAAAGGAAAAACTTGCTTGGAAAAACTTGCTGTCCAGGACCAAGAAGGACCAGGTGCTAAGTTGGAAGCAATCTCTCCTTTGTCTGTACAAGCAAATAAAGTCACTGGTGAAATCCTCCATGGCTAACAGTCAAATTGGCCACATCCACTAAAGACAATCACAAGGCCTTCTTCACATACGTTCGCAATCTCAAAGGTAACTCCCAAATCTGCTCTGAATTGGTGGTTAAGAATTCCATATATGCAAAAGCCATAGATACAGCCAACCTGCTGGCAGACAAGTTCAGTGAAAACTTCACCCCCCCACCATCTGCAAACCAGGACATGCTCAAGTACATGCCCCTCATCACCAGGGAGCAGGTTATTAATGCCCACTCAAAGGCAAAAAATACAGCCTCCATGAGACCAGACAATATCCCTGGCTGTGTCCTACATGAACTCAAGCAAGAGCTCTCAACACCATATTCAACCAAAGCCTGTGCACCGGCTTCGTCCCAGCAGAATGTAGGACAGTCACTGTCATCCCTCTGCACAAACGTGGACCGTCCACTGACTCAAGCAATTATAGGCCCATCAGCCTAACTAACCTAATCTGCAAGGGCATGGAAAACATCATGGACCTTATAAACAAGGACAATGGTAACCTCCAAACACTTGACCCCACACAGTTAGGTTTTGTCAAAGGGAGATCACACCCATTAAACTTGGTTGCCTTCTTCGAAACAGTCACCAAAGCCATGGATGATAGCAAGACGGTGCACACCGCCTACCCTGACCTAGCCAAAGCCTTCGACACTATTCCCAACTCGGGCATAATAGATCCTCTCTCCCAGCTAGGCATCAACCCATATATTACCAGATGATTAGCTAAATGGCTCATTGATAGAACCCACTCAGTCAAAATAGGGAAAGCCACCTCTAGTAGTAGACCCATAACAAGCAGCATACCCAAAGGATCAGTCTTGGGGCCTCTAATGTTTGGGATATACTTCTCTGAGGTGCAAGCCAAAACTAGTGGTCTGTGTGTGACCAAGTTTGCAGGTGACTGCATGCTGGGCACTGTTAAATTCCTCTAGTGATGTGAACATCCTCCAAGAGGGTCTTAACCAAACTAATGACGCGCCAGAAGCATGGCCTCAAACTGAATACCAAGAAATGCATCATTATCCCCTTTGGGGAAAATGGTGTCTACACTAATTATCACATTAACAACAATGTATTAAGCATGCAATCAGTAGTGAGGGACTTGGGCGCCCAAGGTTGATAACCTGACTTTTGACCACCATGCTGCCTCCGTTGTACGGAAGGCTTTCTACATGGCCCACCTCATAAGTAAGGGTATTTCATCCAGTAACAAAAAAGTCATAACATCCTTGTACTCCTCATTATAGAGTACAATGACCCCTTCAGCATACACCTTGCCAAGCACATGCAGCAGTTTGAGAGACCATTGAGGCTCCTGGCCAGGAAAATCCAGGGCCTCAAACACCTTTTCTATACAGATAGGCTAAAAGCCTTGTCCCTCTACTCAGTCTCGTATGGACTTGCTCAAAGGTGACCTGTGTCTGGCATACAAACACATCCGTAAGGCAAACTCCACTTGTGCAACCAGCACGCAAGGTCTCAACCTGGTCTGTGACATTTAACAGAATTTGTTGGCGGGACAGATTTGTGTCCCACCGACTCCCCCATCGGTGGAATAGACTTCCTCTCCATGTCAAGAAGAGTACCTCACTAGCCCTCTTAAGAGGAACCTGGACAACTGGGTGGGAAACAGAAAAACTACCCCAGGATCTCACCTGTGTCCCTGCTGGACAGGGAAAACAGGTGCTTACTTTGTGGGAACATGGGTGAAATTCTTGGCTAGGCTTAGAAGGGCCTCCAGGTCAACAGCCTAGTATCGTCCTAGTATCATCCTATGATACCAGTGATTGAAAGACCACTCATGAGGCATCGGACTGGACCTGCTGAGTGTCTGCTAGCAAAATGGACTTCCCTGGTACAAGCATTGCCAAAAGAAAGCGGTTGGAGGAAATCACCCACTGCCACATTCTCACAGCTTCTCAACAAACAAAGGGGATAGGATAAGATAGACCCCCCCCCCCGTAGCTGATGTACCAAACTACAGACTCCGTTTCGCAATCATCCCAAAAAGAAGGGCACCTTAAAGGCCTACAACTCGAAAAGAACTGCTCTCATCTGTAGAACATTAATATGCAAATTGGTCTCTTCTGGAGACCATGTGCCTTGGACCATACATCCCAAGAAATGTCCCACTCACCCTAGTTGGAAGACGGGTAAACCAAAAAGCACTAAACAAATGACAAACCAGGTAAACCAAACGAATGAGCTGTAGAAAGCACAAGTCCAAGGCTGACAATAAAAAATGTAAATTTAATGAAGCAAGCACACGCTTTCGGAGAACTCAATGGTGCTCCTTCCTCAGATAAAAAAGTTTTACATCTCTGAATAACAACCACATTTTTATACAATCAATTATGCTAAGTGTTCAAACTAACAAATCACATAGACCCATAAGGGGGTGTGTTCCTATTTCTAGCACCAGCAAACAAAGTACTTTCGCTCTAAAAGGTGCAAGTATAACAAACTAAAATCCTACTGCACCATAAATAAAAACCAACACAAAAACGATTATTATAATCTAAATAATCGTCGATCCAATTAACTTCTCATTAAACCTATAAGCTTAAAACCATAAAAACGATAAAAACAATGAAAACAATGAAAATTCGCACAGCCACCTATGTGTACCCAGGTCTGAATGACCATGTGTCTATCAGTTGTATCTTAAAGAATTTGTCTTTAAAAAGATAATATGGGTAGGTTGAACATATGTTTTCGTTTTTATGGTTTTAAGCTTATAGGTTTAATGAGAAGTTAATTGAATCGACGATTATTTAAGATAATAATAATCTTTTTTGTGTTGGTTTTTATTTATGGTGCAGTAGGATTTTAGTTTGTTATACTTAGACCTTTTAGGACGAAAGTACTTTGTTTGCTGGTGCTAGTAATAGGAACACACCCCCTTATGGGTCTATGTGATTTGTTAGTTTGAACACACTTAATTAGCATAATTGATTGTATAAAAATGTGGTTGTTATTCAGAGATTAAAACTTTTTTGTCTGAGGAAGGAGCGCCATTGAGTTCTCCGAAAGCATGTGCTTACTTCATTAAATTTACATTTTTTATTGTCAGCCTTGGACTTGTGCTTTCTACAGCTCATTCGTTTGGTTTACCTAGTTGGAAGACGTCCGTGGTTACTGTGGCTACTGGAGGTGGAAGTGCAAGAGGGCGGCCCTGGGAAAATTTGACCAAATCCACACACATAGATGGTCTTTGCATGCTTGAGTGAGTTTAATCAGAAAAGAAAAAGTTGGGCAAAGAACTGACCACTGGAGAGCCAAGGTCAACTGAAGAATGTGCATATAAAAACGGCCCATAGGAACTACTGTTATGGCATTTGCCACTGACCCTAAGGCCTGAAGAATAAGTCTGGCTTGAGGGAAGGGTGTGCTACAATGTTCTTCACTTGGCAGTCCAAGCTGATGGTCCATTATCGATGTGGTGGAAAGGAGGTTGACTGTGTTCAACTGAGCATCTATGAACTCCAAGCTATGGACAGGCTGCAAATAAGACTTGCAGATGTTGACTGAGCTGCCTAGAAACTGACAACTGGAGCAAGTAGACCCTGAATTTCTCTTGAAGATGTTTGGTTGGGGCAGTGAAGAGCCAGACGTCTAGGTATGCAAACACTTTGAATCCCAGCAGTCTCCAATGAGCTGCTACCACTGGCATACATTTGGTAAATGCCCAGGGTTCTGCTGTGAGACCAAAGGCAGGGTTCTGAACTGCTAGTGACTGGTCCCCAGCCGAAAGCACAGAAATCTTCGGGGTGGTCTATTATGATGTGATGGTATGCATCCTGAAAATTGATGGAGCACATCAAATCAACCTTTCACAAAAACTGCAAAATAGACTAAACAGCAACCATTCAGAAATTTGACTAATTCACAAATTGATTTAATTTCCTTAGATCCAGAAATGGTTTAAGTCCATGGTTTTCTATGACGCTAAGAATCTTGAGCAAGTTCCAAATCCTTTTTGGTACAGTAGGTCCTCCTGGATGACTGTCGAGCAGCTTTTAAATTTCCTAAGCTGCTGCCTCCCTCTGACTGGGTGGGATGCCTGGAAGCCTTTTTCTTTTGGTTGGGGGAATCTGGGAAAAGGGTATGAAATAACCTATGGATTATGATTTTTAGCACCCAAGAATCTTGTTATTGATGCCCAGATGCAGAGACAAACACCCCCCCTCGAATGCCTACAGAGGTGGGCAATAGGGCAACCTTTCAGGAGTGATGAAAGGGTTTATCCTAATAGGAATCTTGGAAACCTTGGCTCTGCAATCCTCTTCTGCCATGAGGGCAAAGTCTTCCATTTGAACTCCCCCCACTGCCTCTGGGGGAGATAACCCTGCATGAATCCTGGAGAGGCCTCTTAAGATTTACGGAACCACATCCTCTAGCCTCCTCTGATTCCCGGAAAAGGATTGTTGGAGTAGAAAAGTGTATCCCTATGGCAGACAGGGTCTTTCCATCTTGTTCACTCTGGAAAATGCTTCCTTAACGGTAGACCCAAACAAAGATGCTCCATCACAGGAAGCATTGATAAAAGACTTTAAAGGCTCCTCAGTCAGCCGAGTGTTTCCAGATAAGTATGCCAATGGCACATGCCTGAACCCGCCATCTGTGAGGTAACCTCCGAAGCATGGGAAATTAGCCTCATGGACACATTTGAGATAGATAACAGTGGCCAGCTGTGAAGACTACTTCTTGTAGTCCTCCAGTGACACGGACTCAGAGCTATCTGGAAATTAGTCAAATCTCACTGTAGTCTTGTGAAATGTGCCATGCACTTTCTCAATCTGTCCAATGCCCTACACTCATTGCTAGGGGGATGGACAGAAGAGCTCTGCTCAGCTACCTTCTTTTTTTGTGTCTGCTGCCACAACCACATTAACAAGAACCCTCTTGCTCCAGTGTGGCCTACCTTTGGGGGGAGGGGGATTTATCAGGATGATGAGGGATGGGCTCAACAATATCTGGTTCCTTCCACACCTGGTGACAGACTAGATCATAAGCTCAACTACCTGGGGAGTTGGTCCTTTAAGTTGGAGCCATTAATCAAGGTTGTACTCCTGGCTTAAATAGACACAGAAACAAAAATCGCACACTAAACTACTTTAAACAGCTCTGTACAATCAGATTCAAAAACCTGTTAAGAGGGAATCAGTAAATTTGGCAAAATGTTTCCAAGAAGCTGAGATATGGAGCAGATGCCACAGGGGAGGAGGGTTCACTAATAGAAAAGGAGGAAGCAAAATAACTATTTGAATTACATAACGATAGCAGGGAACAGTAGCAGAATACAGACAGTATTAGGCAAGTGGCCACTTCTCTTGGAATAGTTTGTGGAACACAACAGACAAGGCTGTTAAAAATAAGGAGGGGAATAATTAGTAGAGAAAACAAAATTACGTTTTTTAAATAACTGCAGGAACTCTGACGGCAGTGTGCGAAGGGCAGACAAAATTAAAAAGGATTATTGGGGGAACAAGTGTGCAGGCCGTCAAAATGTTTGACTAATCAAGATGGTTTAGGATATTTACATGTAAATGCTGACAGACTTATTCCCAGAGTAGATTACAAAGGATGCTCCCTCAGATTAACTTTTGGATGCGTGTGGAAAGTGACAGAGGAAATAGGTACTATGCTTTTGGCAGTTAGCAGGGCTGAAGGAATTTAAAGGCACACTGTAAAATGCCATAAGGTAAATGCAGGTTGAGCTACTAGAAGCAATTAATGAGGGTAGGCTGCCAAGTTTGAGTAGAAGAACTAAAATGTCAGGGCATACGAAAGTACAGTTTTGTACCTACCATAAATGTAGATGTTAGAGTGTAAACACTGCTGCAGTCATTACACTTGGGTTATCCTGCCATCAGGCGGTTCCCCAGTCGGCCTGAGTTCCAAAGTCTTGGTCCGGCGTCAGTTGCTGTTGCCTCCTACCTGACGTCAGTGCGACAGGGGTATACAAGATGCAGCCGATGCCATTTTCTTCAGTTTTCTTGCCCCAGATGTCAGGTGCCCCCAAATAGGTAGGCAATTCAAATTGCTAGTAAAATTTACAAAAGAAAAGCAAACAACCATTTTTAGTTAGCAGCAAATACTCCCCATATGTAGTAAAGGGTAGATGACCTAGGTACGTAGCAGAAAGTAAGAAGGGAAGGAGGGATGGTAACCTGGACTGCAGCAGTGTTTATACTCTAACATCTACATTTATGGTAGGTACAAAACTGTACTACGTTCATCGTGTTAAACTGCTGCAGTCATTACACTTGGGTGGAATCCCAAAGCTGGGGTAGGGAGGCTGGATCTATAAGGCATTAGGGGTGGCTATAAGGCTCTGCAGCACAGCAGCGGCGAAGCCAGCTCTGGATTTGGAGTATAAAGGCAAATGGTAATGCTTGGTGAAGGTACGCACTGAACTCCATGTTGCTGCTTCCAAAATATCCTTGGTAGGTACTCCTCTGAGGTAGGCAGTTTAAGTGGCTGTTGCCCTGGTAGAGTGAGATTTAATGTTGCTAGGTACAGGTTTCCCATGGTGAGTATAGCAGAAACGTATACAATGTCCTATCCATTTTGAAATAGTCTGTTTTGAAATGGCTTTTCCCCGTGCTCCTGCAGCATATGCTACCAATAATTACAGATTTTCTGAAAGCTTTGGTTTTGCCCAAGTAGAAGCGCAACTGCCTGTGAATATCCAAAGAATGTAGTAGTCTCTCCCCTTTGTTCTGTGGTTTAGGATAAAAAGTTAGCAAGTGAATAGTTTGGTTTAGAGCCACACTTGATACCACCTTTGGCATAAACATAGGGTTAGTTCTTAAAGACACCCTGTCCTGGTGGAAGATGAGGAAAGGTTCCACTGCCATTATTGCCTGTAATTCTGAAACCCTTTGTGCTGATGTTATTGCCAGTAGCAGAGCAGTTTTCCAAGAGATGTATTTTAATTCTGCTGTGTTAGCTGGCTCAAAAGGAGGTAAAGTTAGTTTTTCCAAAACAAAGCTGAGGTCCCAAGTTGGTGTAGGTGCTTTACTGGGCGGTCTTATGTTTTTAGCCCCTCTGAGGTACTGTTTGAGCAAAGGATTAGAAAAAAATGGTGGATCCGTGTTGTAATGAGCAGAAATGGCAGAGGCGTGGATCTTGATGGATGAGAAGGAGAGGCCCTTGTCCAGCATCTCAGTTAAGTATTGAAGTATGTGAGGGATGTTTGGGACAAGAGGGTCAAGGCTGTGCGCTTGGTTCCAGGCACAGAATCTCTTCGATTTATCCGAGTAGGCTTTCCTAGTGCTAGGCCTTCTTAGCCTCCAAAATGACATCCATAACAGCTTTGGAGAGAGGCATTGCTTGCTTGACTAAGGAATTTTCCATGCAGCTAGATTTAAGGTATTTACCTGGCTGTGAACTATCCGATTGTTGTGCTTTGTCAGCAACTGTGGGATTTGAGGTAAAATCCATGGTGATTCTTGTGCTAAGTTCTTTAAGATTGGGTACCAGTGCTGGCGTGGCCAGTCTGGTGCAATCAGGACCATCTTTGGCTCTTCTTGCCTGGCTTTTATGAGTACCTTTGGAAGAAGAGGTAAAGGAGGGAAAGCGTATACTTGTGGGTTTTTCCAGCTAAATGACAGGGCATCCACTTTCCATGCTTGTGGATGGTAGCTCCTTATGCAGAATTTCTGTAACTGGCTATTCATAAGGGATGCAAACAGATCCATGTCTGGGCTCCACCATTTTTGTGTGATCATTCTGAATATTTGTGGGTTCAACTCCCATTCGTGGGGGTCCATGATGTTTCTGCTTAGGTCGCCTGCCAGTGTGTTTCTCTCTCCTGGCAGGAATTGTGCTTGCAGAAGAACTTGGTAGTCTAGAGCTGTGTTCCACAAAGTCATGGCTAGTCTGCAGAGGGGGTAGGAGTGTGTGCCCCCTTGCTTATGTACCACATAACTGTAGTGTTGTCTGTCTTTAGTAGTAGTTGTCCTGGTTGCGGCAGATCCTTGAAAGCTGTAACTGCATTTTGTACAGCTAGCAATTCTTTTTGATTGATGTGGGCATGTCTTTGCTCTGTGGGCCACTCACCCTGAATACATTTTCCTGCCATGTGTGCTCCCCAGGCATAATCCGATGCATCTGTCAGTATTTGCCTGGCTGTGGGTTGAGTAAAAGGCTGTCCCTTGTTGAGGTGACAAGCTTGAGCCCACCATCGAAACTCCTGTTGAAGGCAAGGAATTAGTGGTATAACTGTTTCCAAATTTTGACAGTGTTGAGACCATACACTCTTTAGGTACCATTGTAGTTTCCTCATATGCAGTCTGGCATACGGAATTAGTATTATGCAAGATGCCATGTAGCCCAAGGCCTGCAGAATTTTTCTTGCAGGGAGTTGGGTCTTTGTTGCCATCAAATGAAAGTATTGAGTCAGTTGTCCTTGCTTGTCTCGCGTGAGATAAATCATCTGGGCCGTTGTGTTCAAGCTGGCACCCAGGAATATTATCTGTTGTGAGGGCACTAGTTTTGATTTAGTTTCGTTTACTGTGTACCCCAGGCTACTTAACTTTTTTACGTACACCAGATGCTTTAGAAGAATGTCCTTGCTCTCTGCTTGAATCAGGCAGTCATACAGGTATGGATACATTTGAATTCCTTTTTGCCTGCAAAATGTAATTACTGGTGCCAGGCACTTTGTGAAGACCCTGGGCGCAGTAGATAAGCCAAAGGGCAGTGCAGAGAATTGATAGTGCTTTGAACCAGCTAGAAATCTGAGGTATCTTCTGAAGCTTTGTCTGGTAGGGTCATGCAGGTAATGCCTCCTTGAGGTCCAAAGTCACGAGCCAAGCTTTCTTGCCCAGCATGGGAAGAAGCTGCTGTAGTGTTAACATTTTGAATTTCGGAAAATCCCTTTGTCCTTTCTGGGAACCAAAAAGAGTCTTGAGTAAAATCCTTGTCCTTGCTCCTGTGGTGGTACCTTTTGAATAGCTCTCATGTCCATGAGTGCTGTAATTTGTTTTTGAGCCTTTGCCCATTGATTTGGTGGCAGATTTGGCATCCCTTTTAACTATGGCAGGGTGTGAAAGTGGAACGTGTAACCTTGAGATACAATGTTGATAACCCATTTGTCTTTGGTGATGCAATGCCAATTGTGATAGAAAAGTGCCAGTTTTCGTCCTAAGGGGGCTGCCAAGACAGCTGTTTGGAAGCTGTAGTGAAAGTCAATGAGGCTGCTTTTTATAAGGTTGAGGCCTGTCTTTCCCCTTCTTTCTGGCCTGGTGTACCCCATTTTCGAGGCCTGTAAGGGCCTTGTGTCTGACCTCTACCTCTTGGACGTCTGTTATCTGTCGAGGTCTGTCTGTGACTAGAAAGGACCAATTCTTTGTTGGCCAATTTCTGCTAAAACGGGGAGGCTGAACCTGTAAGAAATCTTTCACCGTTTGCATAGATTTTTGCCTTATCCTCCATTTTCTTTAATACCTCCTCTGGCTTAACTCCAAACAACACATCCCGCTGAAAGGTGCATCCAACAATTTGGCCTTAACATGATCTGGTAACGTATGTTCTTTTAACCAAGCATGCCTTCTAATGACAGAGCCTGTAACTGCTGCTCTACAGGAGGCCTCTAAGGAATCAAAGCCATATTGCAAAGTATGTTTTCCCACTTGTTCAGCTGCATGCAATAAATCCTGCATTTCTTTAAAATTAGGAGGATCTGAATCTGGAAGCATCTTTTGCTTTAACTGAGACATCAAAAATTGCTGACATTTTAGCATGTGGAACTGGCAATTCAAGGCTCTCATTGAGTTGCAGACGTATATACTTACTTTCCCCATCTGTCTAATGCTCTGGAATCTCTGTCAGAGGGAACTGGGTTTTTTGCTGATGAGGCCTTAATCCCCTTGGGTCCCTGAGAAATAGTTTCAGGGTCAGCAACAGGGCTTTTGTACAGAAATTTGTGAGAGCCAGGGACTCTAATATTTATCAGGTTTAACTGGGGCTGAGGGTAAGGAGTCAGGGTTTAGGCTGGATTCAGTGTACATATCATCCACAATATCTAACACTGGCGGAATAGCAAAGGGTCTGTGTTGAGGCAATAAAAGGAAGTCTCTGTGCCTTTTCTTGGATTCAAAGTAATCCTGGCCTTCCCAATGGAAATGCTCCCTCAAGGTATGCAAGGTCTCCCCAAAGGAGTAGTCCTCAGTCGGAGAGGCTGATGGAATTGATTCCCCAGCATCCGAATCCTCATGAGGTGGTAAAGAACATCCTAGGTCTGAGGATGAATCTGAGGAAATGGACACCTGGTCGGAAGATTCATAGTCTGCATCCTGTCTGGACCTTTCATCAGGAGGGTGATGGGACCCCCTGATCAGGGTAATAAGGTCTTCGGCCATTTTTAGCATTTGTTTCTTAGGCATGGAAGCCTGTCCTGGAGAATGCGGTGTCTGTTTCATTGTTTTTAAGGGGGGCTTAGACTTAGCAGAAGGTTTAATGGTTAACTGGGTAGGTCTGAAAACACCCTCTGAAGCAGTGGATTACTCAGCTACTTCGGTTCCCTCTGAAGGGTTAGTTTCGGTGAGCTAAAAACCTAGAGCGTCCGAAGGCCCAGCCAGCTCCACTTGGGAGTCGGAGGCAGTCTGTGGTTCTGCAGAAGCGGTCATCAGGGGCTGCGCAGGCACCTCGCTGAAAACCGGAGAACCGGCGACCGGCCTAGAATAGGCCCCGTCAGTTTTGGGCCTCGGATGCCTGTCCTTGTGCTTTTTATGTAATCCGGTCGGCGGAAGTTCCGACGGCATGGTGTAATTGAATTTTCTGCCAAAATAATGTCGGGCAAAATCAAACCAACATTTAATAGTGCTCTTGTTAAACCTAGCACAAAACCGACCAGTGACTTCGTGGTCTGGGCCTAGGCATGAAATACAATATGAGTAGAAATCCTTATGAGGTATTTGTTTCCCACAAGAAATACAGTTATTAACTTTTACTGACATCGGTCTGAGGCAAGAAAAAGTTTCCCCAACAGTGTATTTAGCTTTGTAGAAGACTTCAGTTCTGGATTCGGAATGAAAATCTCAGGAGTCAGCCTACCGGCACTTGCAAACTGCTTCTGCTTCGGGCACTGCGCAGCAAGAAAGACTGAAGAAAATGGCGTTGGATGCATCTTATATACCCCTGTTGCACTGACGTCAGGGAGGAGGCAACAGCAACCGATGCCGGACCAAGACTTTGGAACTCAGGCCGACTAGGGAACCGCCTGACGGCAGGATATCCCAAGTGTAATGACTGCAGCAGTGTAACACGATGAACATTATCTTATTGCCTTTAAACTGTTTTATCAGCCAAAATAGATAACCAGAAAGTGGAAATCATGGGGCTTGGAAGATATGCTGAGTATTGTAAAGGAAGTAAAGCAGTTGGGAGTGTTAAATTGGGAGCTTATTACATTGGGGAAACAAGATGCAGAACTTTAAATGGAATGGGGAAACAAGATGCATACCCCTAAATTGGATGTGTGGGCTTTGACCATCGCAATGTGGACCAGAGTGATGGGAAGCAAAGGAATGTTGGAGGGAACTGAAAGTGTTGCAGAAATATTGAGTGGCATTCAAGTTCATTGGTTGAACAAAGTCAACAGTTTGAAATGTTAAAAGGCTCATGAAAAAAATGTATGCATAAATTCAGAAAATATGGAATGAAGATTAATTTATGTTTGATAAACTGTGGGTTCAGTAAAGCTGTGTCAAAAGTAAGGAAAAGGGGAGCAGGACCAGATAGTGGAATACTGCCTGTACAAAGTGCTGCAGATGACAGCAGAAAAATATTGTGCAAGAGTTCATTCAGGAACACTGGAACAATAGAGCTTTGATAGTTGTGATCAGCAAAATACTCGAACTGCAACTAGAAAAAAATGAATGAAGCTAAGAGTAACCACTGTACATAACATTTACTTTGGTAGCGGCCATTACATTGCAGGTCTTGGGTTTCTGCATTCCTAACGACAGCATATTCCCAGATTGCCTGAGTGGAGTTAAAGAAAGCAGTTTCAGTTTCAGCTTAAATGATGGCTCTGAGAGCAAAGGTCCCCCGATTTTGATCTCCAAGAGGTAGTGATGGTATTTTCAGTTTTTGGACTGTTGGCAGGCAGAAGTCCACATGGAGTCGTTTAAATACTAGTGAATGAAAGTCTCACTAAAGCAATTCTTTACAGCCCAAGGTCTTTTGCGGTGTTTGACGGTGGTGCTCCATTAGTATGGGGAAGAACAACGAGCCAGCATAGTTTTTGACTTCTGAAGCTTGTGTGTTTTGGGTCAAGTTTAGGACTCTTGTGGACATGTATTTTTGGCACAAGAAAGTTGACATCATGGCTGTTTTCTAGATTAGGGAGAAAGAATGTGAGATGTTATCAACTTAAGAGTTTTTTTTTTTTTTGATTACTTTGTCACTATTTGCTTACGTTATTATTAGAAGTATGAAGTGGGGTCTGTCTGTACACCTCAGCAGTTGTGCATGCATGTGTGAGCTTTAGATGTCTTTTCTGTGATGTAAATGCTTAAGGGAAAGATTTAAACATTTACTTTAAGGTTATGTTTTGTGCTTAGCAGCACAGTAGCAGTCAGAGCATTTTGTTTTCTTTTCTGCAATTTGAAGCAAAGTTTTCTGAAGTATTTTTGTATGGCACTTGGAACTTATGTGAAGGTTGTTTCAGATGTGATTCATATATTTGTACTGGTGTGTCAATCAGCTTACAGGATACACAAATTGGGGAAGATATTGGATTACACTGTTAAACAGTGGAGAAAGAAGGGCCCTCTCCTGAGTAACGTGCATTGAATACTTCACAATTACTTGCTTTTCCTGTTAACATCTGAAATTCTGTTTTCTAAATAGTTTCTAAACTAGGAGGTGTACAACTTATTTGCATGGGGTCTACATTATCTTTGTACATCCACAGTAATGTAAAAGGTTTGTTTTGGTACCTAAATTTTACAACTAGAAATAAATAGGGTGGTTGGTAGTCTTTAGATGGTGTAACAGCACTAGTATCTTACATGGCAAGCACAATTGCTTTTATTTTTTTCCAGTACTGTACTCAAAAAGTTGAGTATCTACAGTTCCTGCTCGAACCTCTGCAATTATTAGTTATTTCACTGTAGAATTAACTTTGCAACGGGTAGGGAAAAATGAGTCATGAGAACAAAAGAGGTGGAGAAAATACGTACAGGTGATGAAGTTGGGAATTAAAACAGATTCCACTAGTCTGATTTTTGTTAATGCTCAGTCTGGCAAAGAGTGCATATTTCCAGGTTTGTAAGGTGGGTACATATTCTCACTCCATACAAATCTGTCAGAATATACGTGTTTCAATCTCTTAACTCAAAGATCAGGAATAATGTATAAACATAACTATTCAAGACCACTCATACTGCATTGAGAAACTAAATAGAAAATTAAAAAATAAAGATCATGACAATGTAATATTTGAGATGATGTAACCATCGACTTAAAAAGCAAAGCTCAGTTCCCCAAAGGTTATTTCCTAAGGAAAATTTCACAGCTATTGTACATCATCCTTCAAAGTCATAATCCACAGAAAATAAGTGCTGAGGGGGGTTAAAAAATGTTCATGTAGCAGTTAACTGTAGCAACTGCATTTGTCATGGTGAAGATAGCAGTACGATGCATTTATGTGAGCTTGCATGGACAGTAGGCTACACTTCTGACAAGTGCAGACAGCAGTTCGTGCTACACCAAATCCCTACTTGAATTCTGTTAGGCACAGTCTAGGGCTTGTGCTGTACAGTTGCTTCAGCGTGTTGCGTTTTTGGAGCTTTTCTATGCAGGCCTTGACTGAAAATGTGCCACAACCCATTAATTGAGATGCAGATATGCAAACAGGAACTAATAGCGGGCTGTTGTAACTGTGGATATCAGTGTGCAGACTGTCAGGCCATCTGAAGTTACTGGTCATTGTGACAAAAAAAATTAGGTGGCGTGGCTCATTAGTACATAATTGTAAAAGCAGGCCTCGTGCACCAAAACTCAAAAGTTGCATCAAGAAGGCACATTAACATTTTTCCATTACTAAGAAAAATATCCCTTTGTTAAATAGATGGCCTGTAGAGAATAAGTAGTGACACTTGACAGACTTCAGGTAGGTATCAAATACCTTGACTCTGGAAAGTCTGACACCTCTGTTTTTCAAAGATTATTGCGAAACATTTGTTTGACAAGATGCATATTCTCTTTGTGGCTTAGCTTTCTACTTTAAAGGCATCACATCATGAAAGGCCTAATAATCTGGAAAAAAAAAAACATACTTGTACACAAAATGGTTACGCTTTTCTCGGTTTGGTGGTTTTGAATGGGTGTGTCATTTTACTTTTATTTATAGCCTTGGATTTTAAACCTTCTTGGATCTGATGATGTCTGAACTATCAGACGAAAGCATTTAATCGAGTGGATTTTTGCTACTGAAGATTAAAACTGTGGTTTGCTTCACTGACTGGCTTTGTTGGAATTATTTTTGTCTTTGTTTCGTAGCCTGGACGCCAGTGGATTTATTGTGGTTTGATTTGGATGCATGATGCTTGGGGTCACTGTCATGTTGAAAGGTGAAATTCCTCTTCATCTTCAGCTTTCTTAGAAGAAGCCTGAAGGTTTTGGGCCAAAAGTGAATGGTACTTAGAACTGTTCATAATTCCCCCCACCTTGACTAAAGCCCCCATTCCACATGAAGGAAGCAACTCCAA